>NC_138770.1:397031779-397161779 GCF_965119305.1 Pelophylax lessonae | reverse complement strand
TGTCTGTTAACCAAGGAGACAAGTTGCTGGAGTTTTGGGAGAGGAATGTTGTCGCATGCTTGCCTGATATACAAACCCAATTCCAAAAAAGTTGGGACACTGTACAAATTGTGAGTAAAAAAGGAATGGACTAATTTACAAAACTCATAAACTTATATTTTATTCACAATATAATATTGATAACATATCAAATGTTGAAACTGAGACATTTTGAAATGTCATGCCAAATATTGGCTCATTTTGGATTTCATGAGAGCTACACATTACAAAAAAGTTGGGACAGGTAGCAATAAGAGGCAGGAAAAGTTAAATGTACATATAAGAAACAGCTGGAGGGCCAATTTGCAACTTTATTAGGTCAATTGGCAACATGATTGGGTATAAAAAGAGCCTCTCAGAGTGGCAGTGTCTCTCAGAAGTCAAGATGGGCAGAGGATCACCAATTCCCCCAATTCTGTGGTAATAAATAGTGGAGCAATATCAGAAAAGGGTTTCTCAGAGAAAAGTTGCAAAGAGTTTGAAGTTATCATCTACAGTGCATAATATCATCCAAAGATTCAGAGAATCTGGAACAATCTCTGTGCGTAAGGGTCAAGGCCGGAAAACCATACTGGATTTCCGTGATCTTGGGGCTCTTAGACGGCACTGCATCACATACAGGAATGCTACTGTAATGGAAATCAAAACATGGGCTCAGGAATACTTCCAGAAAATATTGTCGGTGAACACAATTCACTGTGCCATTTGTCGTTGCTGGCTAAAACTCTATAGGTCAAAAAAGAAGCCATATCTAAACATGATCCAGAGGCGCAGGCGTTTTCTCTTGGCCAAGGCTCATTTAAAATGGACTGTGGCAAAGTGGAAAACTGTTCTGTGGTAAGACAAATCCAAGTTCGAAGTTCTTTTTGGAAAACTGGGACGCCATGTCATCCGGACTAAAGATGACAAGGACAGCCCAAGTTGTTATCAGCGCTCAGTTCAGAAGCCTGCATTTCTGATGGTATGGGGTTGCATAAGTGCGTGTGGCATGGGCAGCTTACACATGTGGAAAGGAACCATCAATGCTGAAAGGTATGTCCAAGTTCTAGAACATCATATGCTCCCATCCAAATGTCGTCTCTTTCAGGGAAGAGTTTGCATTTTCCAACATGACTGCATCAATTACAACATCATGGCTGCGTAGAGGAAGGATCCGGGTACTGAAATGGCCAGCCTGCAGTCCAGGTTTTTCACCCATAGAAAACATTTGGCGCATCATAAAGAGGAAGATGCGACAAAGAAGACCTAAGACAGTTGAGCAACTAGAAGCCTGTATTAGACAAGAATGGGACAACATTCTTTTCCTGACAGACTCCATGGCAGCCTACGTGTGGGTTAGTCCCGTCTCCTCCTACCTCATAGGACCCCATTCCCATAAATTTCACTCTGCCCCAGAGACCATGTTCCTTTTTTGTCCTCCATTCGGATGGATATCAAGTCTTACCTCATGAAGATTTTCGGTCTATTTCCTGGTGATTTACACAATCGATTCCAGGCTGAATTCCTGAAGAGTCCAGTACGCCCTAGCTACTAGCGGGGTAGGACACGGGTGTGCAATCCCATGCATTGAAGAAGCATAAAGCCTGGCCACTGGCGGGCAAGCTGAATACGGCCAATCGTCCTAGCTACTAGTGGGAGGCCCATTAATACACCCCGAATCGATGCACTGGAGGTTTTCGTGTCCCAGGTCAGACCGTGGTTCAGAGCGTGCTTGGTAACGTATGGCAGCCATTTTTTGTATATGTATTTTGTCTTGCGGTGTTTTGGAACGCAGGTGCGTTCCATCTTGCGGCCCCGGCTCTTCCTGTGTCCCAGCGCAGCTTCCGGGTCACCAATGGGTGTCTGGGGGCGGTGCCGGCGCAGTGGAGTGGCTGTTCTGTGCTCACACATGCGCACGGATGCTGTCTGTCACGGGGGGGCGATGACGTCATCATCTGGCGGCAGATTTAAACTGCTGTTACAGTGGATCACATTGGGATTGTACTGCGGGCATATGCGGCAGCTTCCCTGTGCTTGATCGGTCTCTGCTAGTGGTAAGCTTAATCCTGCTGGATGTCTGTGTGCAGTCTGGTGTATGCACTATGCAGCACTTCCTTATTCCTGTGTTTGTTACAGTCTTCCTGTTAAGAGCAGTATGGATACTTCACCGCCCCCCAGTGGCCAACCCTTACTCTACAGGTAAGAGTGGTATTATTTTTACCTATCCCTGTACGGTTCGGATTTAGGGCAGTAGGGGTAATTTTTCCCTTTTCTCTTAGCCCTTCTAGGTCTGATAAACAAACTAAAGCACGCGAAGATAAGGACCTTACTAGGTCACAACGTCATCACACTTCTCCTGGCACTAGTCGCCACAAGTCTTCTACCAAACATCACAGGGAAGGCTCCACGGTTGCATCAGCACAAAGACACCCTGATAGAAGATCTTGCTGGGGTTGTGCAGCACGTGTTTCTGATGGCAAATCAATATGCGATGCATGTTTTGCCCATGCCTCTAGAGAAAGGGGGAATGATAACCAGCAGGTGGAATCCCTGGTTAGACAGGTGGTCCAAGAATCCCTACAAAACCTGGAGGTTGACCGCACCTGTAGCCCCTCGGCTGGTATGGCAGACATCCCTGTTAGGGAGAGCCTCAGTACTCCCGGCCCTTCTCAACAGAGCATTTCCGGCTTCAACTCCTCGGATAGTGAGGACGAATCGGATACTCCTGGCACAAGCTTTGATTTTGCCTTGGTTCCTACCCTGGTTAAGGCAGTAAAGGGAGCCCTAAAGTGGGAGGAGCCAGAAGAGTCACCATCTAAACAAAGAAGGTACTTCAAGCACCTAAAGAGAGAGCGCCATAACGTTCCCTTTTTAGGTGAACTTGGTGAAATTATCTCGGATGAGTGGGGATGTGCAGAGAGGAAAAATTCTCTGGTATCCAAAGTTTCCAGGATGTACCCATTCAAGAGTGAGGATGTGAAGCACCTGGAGTCAGCGCCCCTAGTGGATGCCGCCCTCATGAGATTAGTGAGGCACGTCACTCTTCCACTCAAAGACACAGTGTCTTTTAAAGATGGGCTGGAAAGAAGAATCGACACTGACCTTAAGAAGATTTATGTGTCTGCTGGAATGGCTTGTAAGCCAGCCCTAGCCATTGCGGCTTTATCCAAGGCCATGGAGGCCTGGACAATAGAGGTGGATTCGGATCTAGGGCCCGTATCAGAAGAAGCAGCCAGAGCTTCAGCAGTGAATGAGCTCAGACTGGCGGCTTCTTTTCTGGGGGAGGCTTCCCTAGATATTATTCGTCTGGTGGCCCGAGGCAATGCTCTCTTCAGTGACAGCTAAACGGGCTCTATGGCTGCGCCCCTGGCTGGCTGATCCTTCCTCCAAGCAGGCTTGGTGCCGTATTCCATTCGAAGGGTCTTCCTTGTTCGGGAACAAGCTGGAGAGCGCTATTTCACGGGCCACGGGCCGTAAGTTGGGGTTCCTCCCGCAGGATCGTCGTCTGCTGGGTCAGAGAAGGACACAGTCCAGACAATCTTCGGATAGAGCGAAGGATGCTCGAAGTTACAGACCTGGTCGTGAATTCCGGAAAACATGGAGGAAAAATCCATCTTCAAACCAAAAGGCTTCCAAAGGAGCCTCTTCTAGTAGCTGGGAAGCGGCTAAGTCCTTTTGATGTTGGGCCTGTGCAGACGGTTCAGGTCGGTGCTCGCCTTCTCCGGTTTCGACACGTCTGGGCAGCCTCGATAAAAGATTTTTGTGTCATCAGGACAATCTCTACAGGACACACTTGGTTGTTCTGCAGTCCACCTATCCTCAAGTTCGTTCCCACAGCTCTTCCACGGTCGGAAGAAGAAAGGCAAATCCTTTCAACATACGTAGATGCGCTGCTGCTTCAAGGCGCAGTAGTTCCAGTACCAGCCAAAGAGAGGTTTCAAGGCCTCTATTCTCCACTCTTCTTAGTAATGAAGAAAAAACGGCTCCTGGAGACCGGTCATAGACCTCACACATCTAAACTCCTTTATAAAAAAGGGAAAATTCAAAATGGAGACACTATTGACAATCCGCCAGGCGGTTCAGCCAGGAGATTGGCTTGTGTCAATAGACTTGAAGGATGCATATTTCCATGTGCCTATAGCAACAGAGTTACAGAAATACCTGCGGTTTTCTGTGGATCAACACCATCTTCAGTTTACATGTCTCCCATTTGGACTCACAACATCTCCTCGAGTATTTTCAAAACTCTTATTGGCTGTGGTAGCCCTGATCAGAATCAGGGGAGTGCGTCTTCACCATTATTTAGACAACTTACTACTTCTGTCGCAAGATCGAGAGCAACTCCTGGTTCACAGAGATCTAGTCACGGCGACTCTTCTCGAGTTCGGCTGGTTGCTAGACTTGGAAAAGAGCCATCTGGAGCCCACACAGGCACTTATCTTTCTCGGGGCTCAATTCAATACAGTCAAGGGCATCATCTCCTTGCCTCTAGAGAAATCCTGATTATCAGAGACAGAGTACAGCTGGCCATGTCAACATCTCATCTCCGGGTCTCACAGTGCCTCAAAATAATAGGTACTATGGTGGCCACGACACCTATGGTGAAATGGGCTCAATGGAGGATGCGTCCTTTTCAAACAGGATTTCTTCGGCCCAGGCGACATGGATCATCTGATTTGGATTTCCCCAGTAATGCGGGACAGTCCCCTGTGGTGGTTGCAGAAGAGGAATCTACTCAATTGCCATTCTATCCTTCCCATCTCTTGGGTCACGATAACCACGGACGCAAGCAAAACAGGTTGGGGCGCTCACTGCCTATCAGAGATAGCCCAGGGCAAATGGAATCCTCGGTTACACAGGGAAGTTTCGAACATCCTGGAGCTTCGAGCAGCGTTTCAAGCTCTCCAAGCATTTCATCGCCTTAAAGTAGGAACATCTGTCCTCCTGAGGCTGGACAATACGACGGCAGTGTCGTATATAAAGCGTCAAGGGGGAACTCGCAGTCACTCTTTATTGAGAGAAGTCGAGCCAATAATGGTCTGGGCTCAGAAATACTTATCCAACCTCACTGCGGTTTTTCTGCCAGGGACACAGAACATCCAGGCGGATTTTCTATCAGGAGTCTCCATACCGAGTGGAGTCTTCATGCCGATGTGTTTCAGTGGCTAAAATCCCTAGGGTTCCTTCCGGAAGTGGATCTGTTCGCTTCCCCGTGCAACTTCAAGTTGGAGAAGTACTACACGAGATGCAAATGCCCACAAGCTTTCGGGGTGGATGCCCTAACAGAGCAGTGGAGGTTTCACAAGGCTTACGCCTTCCCACCAGTTCCAGTCCTCCTTAGATTCCTGATGAGACTCAGGTCGGAAGAAGTGGAGGCTCTTGTGATAGCCCCATATTGGCCAAACAGGCCCTGGTTTCCGATGCTGCTACAGCTGAGCTTTCGCGAGCCAGTTCCACTACCTTCCAGGCAGGATCTCCTGTCTTAGGGAACGGTGCTACACCCTTGCCCGGCCCATCTGCACCTGATGGCCTGGTTTTTGAAAGGGAAAGGCTGGAGGCATTAGGGTGTCCAAGTGGAGCTATCTCCACACTGTTGAATGTGAGAAGAGCTGGAACAAATATAGTCTACGAAAGGATATGGAAGAAGGTCATGTCTCATATCTCCGGAAATATGGATGTGCAAGGCACTCCAGAGGTTCAACACATTTTGAGTTTTCTACAATCTTGCCTGGATCTGCCTTTTATCAGTCAGTTCTCTTCGAGTTCAAGTGTCAGCTATCTCGGCTTTCACAGGAACATCCTGGGCAAAGCATCCTCTAGTGAGGCAATTTTTCAGAGGAGCTTCTAGGCTCAGACCACAAAGGAAGCCCAGATTCCCTAAGTGGGATCTTCCACTTGTTCTGGATTTCTTTGCAGACCTCAGAAAAGATAACCTGGTTCAACTCTCCATCAAAGAAATGTCTCTTATAGTAGCGTTCCTGGTGGCAGTCGCCTCAGCAAAAAGGGTCTCTGAGCTAGGAGCTTTGGGATGCAAAGAACCCTTTTTGTTGTTTTTCCCGGATTGGGTGGTTCTGATTCCCATGTTGGATTCGCATCCAAAAGTATCCTCTATTTTTCATGAAAATCAGGAAATTGTCTTGCCAACATTCAAATCCTCTGACGCTGCGACTCATCCACTGGATGTAGGGCAAATTCTGAAACTATATCTGGAAGCCACATCTCATTTCCGCCATTCGGATTATTTGTTTGTCCTGTTCTATGGGAAGAATAAAGGCTTGCGTGCTTCTTCTAGAACGATCGCATCTTGGATTGTCCAGTCCATTCAATGGGCCTATAGAGCTAAAGGTTGGCTCCCCCGGAGGCGGTGACAGCGCATTCTACAAGAGGAATGTCGACTTCTTGGGCAGCGTTTCGTCATGTGGCTCCTGAAGTTGTATGCAAAGCGGCCTCATGGTCCTCAATTCACACTTTCATGGTTCATTATTGTGTCGAGCCAGCTTCTTTATCATCTGTTGATTTTGGTTTGCGGATACTATCAGTTGATGGTGCAAATTAAATTTCTTTTGAACAGCAGATTGCCCACCCTGGTGTGTTTGGCTAGTTATTTCCCACACGTAGGCTGCCATGGAGTCTGTCAGGAAAACGGAAAATTTATATCAAATACTTACCGTAATTTTCCTTTCCTGATGGACTCCATGGCAGCCGGAGTCCCCACCCATCTGCCAGAGGAGGCTATTTTATGGAACATGGTCTCTGGGGCAGAGTGAAATTTATGGGAGTGGGGTCCTATGAGGTAGGAGGAGGCGGGACTAACCCACATGTAGGCTGCCATGGAGTCCATCAGGAAAGGAAAATTACGGTAAGTATTTGATATAAATTTTCCGTTATTCCCAAACTTGGACAACTTGTCTCCTCAGTCCCTAGACGTTTGCAGACTGTTATAAAAAAGAAGAGGGGATGCCACACAGTGGTAAACATGGCCTTGTCCCAACCTTTTTGAGATGTGTTGATGCCATGAAATTTAAAATCAACTTATTTTCCCTTAAAATTATACATTTTCTCAGTTTAAACATTTGATATGTCATCGATGTTGTATTCTGAATAAAATATTGAAATGTGAAAGTTCCACATCATTGCATTCTGTTTTTATTCACAATTTGTACAGTGTCCCAACTTTTTTGGAATCGGGTTTGTGGGATTCAAACTGATCAATAGTCCTGGGTCGTCTTTGTCATATTTTTCGTTTCAAGAAGCTGTAAACATTTTTATTGGGGAAAGGTTTGGACTGCAGGCAGGCCAGTTAAGCACCCAGACTCTTCTACTACAAGGCTATACTGTTCTCACAGATGCAGTATACAATTAAGCATTGTTTTGCTGAAATTGTAAGGCCTTCCCTGAAAAAGACATTGTCTGGATGGGAGCAAATGCTGCTCTAAAACATGGATCTTTTAGCGTTGATAGTGCATAGCGTTCCAGATGTGCAAGCTGCCCATTCCATATGCACTAATGCACACCCATACTATCAGACGCAGATTTTTGAAAGGAGCACTGATAAGCCAGAAGGTGCCCCTCTTTGGTCTGGAGGACACCGCACCCATGGTTGCCAAAAATGTCAAATTCTGATTTGTCTGACCACAAAACAGTTTTCCAATTTGCAACAGACCATTTTATATGAGCTTTGGCCCAGAGAAAACGGCAACGTTTCTGGATCATGTGCAGATATGGCATCTTTACAAGGTACAGCTTTACCTTGCATTTTGGATGGCATGGGGAACTATGTTCATAGCAGGGGTCAAGTCCTGGGAAAAAAGTGTGGGAAGATTCCCCCCACCTCAAAAATTAAGTACTCCTTTTTTAACAAATAAAGTGCGACATCTACTTTAGTACAACCAGTGTGCTTATAGATGGATTGAAATGTGTCCAGTTCCTGCTGAACTGGCCTAATTTCAATCCATCTGTGGCCAGCCTTATAAATAAATTAAAGAGGGATGGAGTGAGAGAGGGATGGATGGAGAGAGAAAGAGAGGGAGAGAAAATAAGAGGGACCGAGCGAGAGAGAAAAAGAAAGGGGTGAACGAGCGAGAAAAAAGAAAGAGGAAGGGAGCGAGAGAGAAAAAAAAACGAGGGGGAGGGAGCGAGAGAGAAAAAAAAAGGAGGGGGAGAGAGAGAGAGGAGGAGGGAGGAAGGAAGGCAGGCATTTTTAGCAGCTTTTAATTACTGTTGGGGGTCATAACACATTTTCTCCTTCCTCCCCTTAATCAGTTTGCAGAGCAGCTCCACAACACCACAGGAAGTCCACGGAAAGTAATGGACAGTGCGCTGTGCATTCATTGGCTGTGAGGCACTAGAAGGTGGTGCAGCCCGCCTCCTGCTACCTCCTCGTCAATAGGTAGCTGATGCCCAGCCAACCTACTATGTGGGTGGCAGGGATGAAACCTTTGTGGGTTCAGAGTTTAGGAGCAACTAAAATTCAAAGCCTGCCTTCGGCGCAGACCTTAGGGTAGCTGGCTTATGCAGAAATTGGCTGTCCCCCGGCCCAGTCTGCCCCTGCCAGTCCTGCAGGATTGGTAACGGGAATGGCGTTCCTGCTGTGGAAAAAGTACAGGAACGCCGTTCCCATGCGCTCCTGCGGTACTTGAGCACTGGTTCATAGATTTATTTTTTTAAATATTCCTGAGCCCATGCAGTGATGGCCATCACAGAATCATGCCTGCTTTTAATGCAGTGACATCTAAAGGCCCAATGATCACGGGAATCCAATATTGCGTGATTTTCTTGTCCCTTGCACACAGAGATTCTGCAGATTCTCAGAATCTTTTGATGATATGTACTGTGTAGATGATGATGTATTTAAAGTCTTTGCAGTTTTATGTTGCATATTCTGAAATTTTTCGTCAATTTTTAGATGCAGCTTTTCACAGATTGGCGAACCTCTGTCCATCCTTACTTCTGAGATACTCTGGCTTTTTTTATACCCAATACTGTTACTGACCTGTTGCCAACTAACCTACTTCCTTGCAAAATGTTCTTCCAGCTCTTTGTTAGTACTACTTGCTTTGCCAACTTTTTGTTGCCATATCTCTATTTTTTGAGACATGCCATCAGTTTTAAAAATTACCTTATTTCCTTAAAATGGTACATTTTCTTAGTTTAAACATTTGATATTTTTTCTGGCTTTTATTGTGAATAAAACATGGGTTTATGAGATTTGCAAATCATTGCATTCTGTTTTTCCCTAGATTTTTACCAGCGTCCCAACTTTTTTGGAATTGGGGTTGTACATCAGAGATACCTGCTTGTACTTTGTACAATAAATTAAGTTGTACCCATGTGTGTTTTCACAATACAATGTTTACTTAATAAAACCTTGAACAAGAAAGGTTTCCCCTCTGTTCCTATTCTTTGGTAATAATTAAAAATGTTGGATTTCCTTAATTTTCCTTAAACTCCCTAACAGCCGACCTAAGCTAGTTATGGGAGGCCGTCATATAATGGCCTCCTGTAATCGCACCTGCTGCTTGCCCTCTGGTGGCCGCAGGCAGCACTCTCTGTGATCAGTGTCCGGAGGACACTGCTGATCATAAATTGAGTTAAAGAGCCAACCAGCGGCTCTTTACCACGTGATCAACTGTGACCAATCGCAGCTCATCCCGGATGTAAATGGAAGCCAGTTATCTGCACTCCTTTCCTTATGGTGACAGTATGAGGCGAAGAGAAGAGAGCCAATAACCAGCTACTCTAAAAGGCATGTACACTGATTTATCAGTTTCCCACCAGTGCTACCAATCAGTGCCTCCTCCCCAGTCCTGCCTATCAGTGCCATCTCATTAGTGCCCACCAGTGCTGCCTCATCAGTACACATCACTGAAGGAGAAACATTACCTGTTTTCCAAAATTTTAAAACAAGCTATGAAAAAGTATGTATTTTATTTTCAAAATCTTCAGTCTTTTTTAGTTTAGCAAAAAAATAAATAAACCCGTGGTGATTAAATACCACCAAAAGAAAGCTCTATTTGTGTGGGGAAAAAAAATGATAAAAATGTTGTTTGGGTACAGTGTTGCATGGCTGCACAATTGTCATTCAAAGTGCGACAGCGCTGAAAGCTGAAAATTGACCTGGTCAGGAAGGGGGTAAAAGTGCCCAGTAGGCAAGTGGTTAACCCCTTACCACTTTATTCAAAATTTAAAATGAAAAATTTTGATTTTAGATATTCTTTAAAATAACAAGAGGCACTACTTAGTTCATTTGAAGTAGGAAAACAAATTGCATAAATAATTACAGCCAAAGATAATATTTTACAGCATTTTATTTGCAGAAAGGGAACAGTAGTAAAAATTTTGTCATACAGATTTGATACCCTTCATGATATAGCTGTATTTTTTTTTTTTTTCTTTGCAAGTTATTGGGTATTCTTTGGAAAGTGCACTTCACTGCATTTACTAAATTCTGGAAAAAAAGTTCCTTGCAAAGTGCACCATCCCCTGGAAAGTAAACAGTCAATTTGCTTTTAGTAAAAATCAACCCCAAGATCATAGTGATGTTTCTTCATGTTATAACAGAACTGGATCCAAAGAAAATTGGGATTTCTAAGTTTTATGTAAATACAGTGATTGTTTATATATTTACCTATTGTTTCTATTTAAATGTATTCTAGATAAAATTCTGAATTGCTGTTTTCATATGCTGTTATGTTTAAGGTAAATATGCAGAAGACATATTCGGGGAACTGTTCAACGAGGCTCACAGCTTTTCCTTTAGAGTGAACTCGTTACAAGAACGCGTTGACCGGTTATCTGTCAGTGTAACACAGCTTGATCCTAAAGAGGAGGAACGTAAGTTTTCTAACCCATGTTCATTTTTCTTTCCATCTCTGTAACCAGTGAAATTCACTTTGCTAATTTTAGTACAGAAAATTCACACACTCTGGGCTTACACTGGAAAGCAGAGATAATTCACTTGACAAGCCAACACAGCTGGACAATTGCACGCTGCCATTGTCTGATGTCAGCAAATGAAATAGGTCATCTTGAGTTCTACATTCCACTGCAGTTAATTAAACAATGGAACAAACATTAAAGTGACATTCTATGGCTAGTGAATAAGAAAAAAATATAAATCTATTATTTTCGGTACCTGTAGTTCGGTGCGGGTAAATTGTGGTGTGGCTTCCTCCAACCGAGGATAAGGTGAGTATACAAAAGAATGGTGATAGTTTAGTGTTAGGTGTTACCTTAAATTAAAGCACAAGCAAAAGCATCAGAACTTCTTAGCTTTTTTTATCGTTCTAGGTCAGTGGCTTGAGAAGCGAAAAGAGAGGTCACCAATGACCACTTACATTCTTTCTATAACATGTATTTTAAAGCTGCTCTCCAGCTTTACTTTCACTTTAAATAGTTTGTTTGGGCCAAGCTGGCCCCAAAAAACTATTCCCTACACTAACATGTGTGCCCTTTGGGCATGCTGTATAAACTCATATGTAGCACCGAGTTTGGGTGTGAGACGAGACCCTCCTGTCTCTTACACAGCAAAAAGTGTCAGGCTGAGTGGCGCTCAGCCAATCATAGGCAGCTATGTGTTCTATCAATGAATAAGAAGCTTCTTCTGAATTGCTGAGTAAGAGATCATGACGTCCTTGTCCTGCCTCTCTGACTCAGCCAATTAAAGGAATTTTTGTAATCATTGAAAGCTCAGCCCAACTCTATTTTGTTCTACATGTGAGACAAGTACTCGTCTCACACCTGGAACTCACTGCTTTATACTCTTATGTAGCAGAGGTTACGTACAGTTTATACAGATCATCCAGCTTGGCACGATCAGGCCACAATCAGGCTCATGTCAGTAGTATGCATCTTAACTTCGTGAATAGAATGCATGAAGATAAAAAACCTTCAACCTGTAGAAAACCACTTTAATATTGGCAGCATCAAAAATGACAAATACTGTATATCTTGCAGTCAGTCTCTAATATTAAAGTGGTTGTAAAGGTAGAAAGTGTTTATTTTAATGCGTTCTGTGCATTAAAGCGGTAGTAAACTCTGTAGACTTGCGTCACAATGTGCTAGTGGCTTCAAAACATGCGAATATCTCCTAAATTGTGCACGTTCAGGAGACATTCACTGTACCTACAGGTAAGCCTTTTTATAGGCTTACCTGTAGGTACAAGATAAAATGCAGACTTTACTACTGCTTTACCATAAAAAACCTTCTGTGTGCAGCCCCCCCCCACCTTAAACTTATCTAAGCCCGATCTCAATCCAATGCTGTGCTCAAGAGCAGTGGTTCTCTCCGCTGGCTCTCTATCCAGCAGTGGGAGCCATTGACTCCTGGTGCTGACGATCACAGCCAGAGATCAGAAAGCGGGGAGAGGGGCGGAGCCTTGATTTATGTGTCAATGGACACAGAGCACTTATCGGGATCAAGCCTGCAGGAGTTCCCCCATAGCAAGCGGCTTGATATGGGGGCACTCAGCAGGGGGGAGGAGCCAGGAGCGCCTGCAGGGGAACCTAGAAGAGCAGGTTAGCGGGCTGCTCTGTGCAAAATCATTGCAAAATAAAGACGTTTGTCATTTTTCTACTTCCTGTAATATGGAACATTACTTTTTGTTCTGAAGTGAGATTGCGCAGTTGCGTTGTTACCTTGTGGACAGGTGTTGTGTAGACTTGTATTTTTAAACAGATTTTAGTTAGTAGACAAAATAGGTCCCAACTCCAGCTAACACCTTTTAAGCAGTTACAGCTACTTGTTTCTTTTTTATATGAAACAAAGTTGAACATTTTAAGCTCCCCTACTAGTGCAATATACCTTATTCCAAGCCTCACAAATGCTAATTTTGCTAGATAGCTTGGCCTATTACAAGAAGAATTTAAAAAATAAGGGATCCACTGACCGGATCAAGTGGTAATTTAAAATATAACTAAAGCCAAACCTTTTCAGCTTTTATAAGATAGGGAATGGTGAAAATCCCTTTCAGGTTCTCTCCAAAGTGATGGCAAATGCCCTCTTAGAGAGTTGTCTCCGCAACAAGTATCCCATTGAAAGATTTCTCCTCGGTTTCTGTTCTGTTGGCACCATAGGTGTCATTTTCTATTTTCATGATCCCTTCGTTCTTCAGCACTTTGACAGGGAAATCCTTCTCCCCCTGTTGTCACCACGAATGCCAGCCTGTATTGGTGGGGAGGCATCCTCAGCACAGCTTGTGCTCAGGGAGTCTGGACTCGGGAAGAGTCCAGACTGCCAATCCATGTACTGGAACTCCGAGCGATCAGTCTTTGTCTGGATCATTGGACAATTTGTCTTCAGTGGTGTCCGGTACAATTTCAGTCGGACAATGCCACAACCGTGGCATAAGTCAATCATCATGGGGGCACAAGAAGTGTCCTGGCGGATCAGGAAAAAGCTGGCAATTTAAGCTGGGCCGAACGATTGTTCCAGCCCTCTCTGCTGTACACGATCCATGGAAGGGGCAGAGGTTTGTGGCAAGGTCTCAGGATCCCCTGGCCAATGCCGCAGACGCATTTGTGGCTCCTTGACAGGGGTTGACCGCTTCTGCTGCCACCATTTCCAGATGGATCGGACAGACAGTGATTCAGGCCTATTCAATTAGGGGTCAGGTTCCTCCTTTCACTGTTAAGCCACACTCTACTCAGGCGCTTAGTGCCTCTTGGGCCTTCCGTCATTAGGCATCAGTGATGCAGGTTTGCTGGCGGCCATCTGGTCATCTGTGCACACTTTTACAAAGTTTTACAAAATGGATGTGTTGGCATTTAGGGATGCTTCTTTTGGCCACAAGGTTTTGCAGGCTGTGGTTTAGAGGACCTGGTCTTCTTTGAGGGTGTATTGTTTTTTCAGGTGAGCTCCAGTTGTTATGGTTGATCTCTCTGTTACCTGGTTGACTATGGTTAGCCTTGGGAATATTTTTCTGCTGTTTTCCCACCCCTCACGTTTGACACTGCTTTGAGACGTCCCAATAATTAAGAAGAATCAGGAGCTTTGTCCATCAATAAACGAAAGAGAAAATTGGATTTTTGACTTGCCTTAAAATCCCTTTCTCTGATGTTCATTAACAGACACAGCACCCACCCCTCTGTGGAGCTGCCTTTATTCTGACACTGCTTGTAACAAAACTGAGTGCCTATAGCGGTGTGTGGCTGTATACCCCCTGGGACTGCCCATAGTCGTAGTCATGCTTTTTCCTGTCTAGTGTCCTACTCCTGTAGGGGGCAGTATAACCCAATGGTTTAGAAGAATCAGGAGCTGTGTCTGTCAATGAACATCAGAGAAATGGATTATACGATAAGTAAAAAATCCCATTTTTAAAGTATGGCTTCATAGTGTTCTAATTTACAACTGTAAGCACACATTGTCTTATCAAGTGAAATTCCCTATTCCTTTTGGGCTGTTCAGCGTGGATGATGTTAATAAGCAATGGTGTTATTGTATGTTGCACTGTTGTTGGTGTGAATCTCACATACATTCTTTGCCTTTAGTGAGAAAAATTAGATGCTTCTCACCATCAGAGGACCCTAAGGATAGCTATTAATACATGAAATAGAACATACAAACTGATATGTTTCATTGCAACCAGCAGCTTCCTGGTTGATGTTAGTATTAAAAAAATTTCAAGTCCAGAATGTAGCAGATCCATTTATGAAAGATCTGGGGATGTTGCCTGATTGTCTTATTTTAGGTGCATACATTAAGCCTTACAAAAGGCAGAAACCAGTGGACTGACAAAGATATTTTGAAAACTAAACACACAGCTTTTAGAAAAAGAATCATACCCAGGAATCTGTAAAACCATTTACTAGAATTAAAAGTGGCTTCACAGTAAGCACCTTTTTATGCCTTTTGTTGGGTATTGAATTGACATTTCACTGTGTATTGAGCCAAACTACTCCAGTACCCCATAGTGTTCTTTGTAGCATTGGTTTGCCTTCACATCGTGCAGTGTAACATAATATGCAGACTGCTGATACCAGAGTCCCTGTTCACGTTGTTCCCCAACCAGGAGAGTATCTGAACACTGGTCTAAGAACTAGGATTTTGCATCTGGTTGCTGTGTGTACAAATCCTAACTACTCCCACTATTGTTCCAGAATTTTCAAACAGGTGATTGAAACAGTCGGCCTTTTGATATTTATTATTAAATTATATGATCAAATTGATTCAAACACATAGTGTTTAAATACCAGTAGTGCTGTGATAGTGATCCCGCAGAGAAAATTCTTATAAATATATACATCCAATATACAAAAATATGTACTAAAACATTTATAAAAGTCCACAGTGAATAGTGAAAACACAATTGTCTTCCACCACACAATTTCACCATTGTGCTTCAAGTAAATAGATCCAGACTCTCCCCATGTAAAACTTACTTACCAAAGTTATATGCCTCTCTTTTAGATTGGCACATAATGCATGTATCTGTTAATTGCTCCAGCCCAAGAAGCTCCAGACTTCTCTTCTTTTCGATCACACAGCAGAAAGTTAAACCATGTAAAGGCTAGGAACACTCCAATAGTGTAATAATGCTCAAAACCATCAGACTTTATTAAAAATAATACTGCTTCCAGGTCTCGAGCAACCAGAATCCTTTTCCTGGTGGTCATCACATGATTCACGGAGGTCTTCCAGCTCCTTACATTCTGCACCTTCCCTTCCTGTCCCTCGTTCCAGGAAACTCATAAGGCACCACCCACAAAGTTTTTTCGTTACTCTGTTAAGTCACTGGGTGACCTCTCTGACACACAATTCTACATACAACTTTTAAAAAACAGCTTTTGAGCACACCTGCTTACACTGTCCCGGTTCTCCAGGCACCATCGCAAGGATCTTCACCTATCAATCCCCATGGGAACATGACCTGGCAACCTTTATCGACAGGAGGAAGGCTTGATCTTTCACTGCAAAGTGCTCCTTTAGCAACGCTACTCTGGAGGCTGTCTATAAGGTCCTCCTAAGATGATATTGGGCCCTATACAGTATGGCAAGGTCGAACCCATCCTATAGTGACAGGTGCTTTAGGGGATGCGGCCAACAAGGAGATGTTCTAAATATCTGTTGGTTCTTACTCCACTTAATGGAGTTTTGGTTCTGGGTTTTTGGGCTTCTTTATGCTCTGTTTCAATTGCTCATCCACAAAGATGCCAAACTGGCCTTGCCACATTGCATATTTTCTTATCAACAGAAGCTGGCAACCTATTTGTTTATTTCTGCCAAACACGCAATTGCCAGGGCCTGGAAGAAGCCCTATGTTTTGATTGCAGTAGTGAAGGGCATTTTGACTAACCTTATGGTGCACAAAAAAATGTCCTAGTATTTTACACCATTCTTATACAATATTTCTTAAATTATGGACACCCTGGTGGTCCTATGCTCTCCCCACCCTGCATCTGGCCAGCTTTGGGCATTTTATAAATGTCTCCACCTAACCCAAGCCTGCAGGAACTTCTTCTCCCCACCTCCCTATCCTTCTCTCCCTCACTATCACCTCTTTATCTCCTTTCCCTTCTCCATCTCCCCCTCCCATTATTGTATCAGAAAAAGAATGCTGCTCCCTATATACTTTCTTGCTATAATGCACATCAAAGAACATGAAACTGCAACAAGCTTCATAGAAAACCTTTAAACGCCACATTTAAGGGAACACTGGAGACTCCCCACACACTCAGGATTTGCTATGGGGTCATTTCCTGCCACGTAGCCTAAAACAACTACACTTCGGATTTCTGCCACACCATGCCCAGACGTGTTTCGTCATTTCCAACTTTGTCATGGGTTTGGAAAGGTGGAAATAGTGGCGGTCCTTTTATACACTAAATTGGCAGATTAATCCTAACCTTACCCATCTGATCCAATCACTGAACCCAACAGTTTTAAGTCATATCCAACTATCCTATATGAGGGATATTTCCTAAATCTGAATTTATTTAGATCAACTCATCTAGCCTTAGTTGTTTCTAAAGATGGCTAAATGGATAAGCACATATCTAGGTGTGAGCCAGCTTACACATTTCATTTGCTTATAAATATGCATGGATCAGTGGTGTATTTGGTTTTATCATCGTTACTTATTGGACTTCTAGATAGAGGCTAAATTGTTCTAAGAACACGTACAGTATGCTGCAGAATGTGATGTTTAGGTTTCTCTTGTTCTATGTGTGGAAAACAGGCAGCTGGAATGTGAAAGTCATTATTTGACTTGTATATTGTCAAGACTGGAAAAATAAACTGTCTAAGAGAAGCAGCAGGAATTCGGACTTGCCAGGCGAGAATGGCTTGCAATGGATTTATAGCTAAACTCACATTCTCAGGGGGTTTTAGTAGTTATTACAGTAGCGAACCAGACAAATTTATAGCATGGTGTCATTTTATCAGTGCGAGTATGATTTCTCTCGCTTTTTTTTTTTTTTTTTTTTTAATTTAAGATATTTTTCAGGTATTTTTTGAAACTTTACTTTTGACTGATACTTTTACAAAAATAGAGGTCATAGTTTTCCACAGTAATTGCTAGAGCTGTAGAAAACTACATTCATTTGGGTTGTTACATGCTTGGCACGTAACAAAAATGACAGCCTTGCCGTCTCAGACCAGTGTGAGTCGTCCCAAAAGGCCTGCTGGCTGTGTTTCACAAGAGTCCCTGGTTACAGGATAGTAGAGATAACTGATCAGAGGAAAAATAAGAAATGGTGCCGCTGAGGGTGAAAAGTTTTAACTATGGTTTTTATGTTTCACCTCTACATACATTAATTTATTGAACATTTAGCAATTTTCTATCTTTATTGCATTTCCAGCATCAAAAAAAACATGGGTAACTTTTTTAGTATCAAAAGTCAACAGTTTTTCCACAGGAAAAAGACATACGCTTAAAGCGGTATTAAACCCAAAAATGTAATATATTGCAGCTTACCATTCCTTAGATGTGGGGGCTTTTTTTTTTTTTTTTTTTTTTTTTTTTTTTAGTGTTGCACAATTCCCAGCCGTTTTGCTGGATATGGGTCCCCATGGGTTACCGATAGCAACAACAGCACATTTAAGCTTAAGCATGTTTCTCCAAGAGTGAGCACTGAGACAATGACCAGTCCAGTATCTTTGGGTTTTTGTATTTATTTTGTAACTTGGATAGGAGAATGGATGAGTGGGATACTCCTTGAACTGAACTATGCACAATTTGGCGGGGACACTTGAAAAACGCTATTTGACGCTGGCTGGAATGCCTTTCTATGCTGGCTTGACGCTGGTTAATGCTGGCTGGATGAACTGACTTGACTGCTTTCTGACTAAAGAAGTCCTTTTTGAGCTCCCTTAAGCACTGTTGCTGAGGTAGCTACTTGTATACTGCTGCACTGCTGAACACTTCAGTGCCCACACCGGCGCCCCCTTCTTCTCAATTATCTTCAAGGCTCTGACACTGGCACCCCCTTTCGCTAAGCCTCCTCTACTGGTTAGCTGGCTCCCGGATCCCTTTGACCTTCTGGAGTGGCCCCCTCTCCAAGGCAGACCCCTGGGCAGTTTCGAGTACTCACAACAGTGTTTTTCCTGGAAACTTCTGCCCAGCAACTCCACTCAGTCAGCAACACTCTGGATCCTCCTCCTGCAGCCCAGCTCAACCTCCGGTCCTCTGGGCCGACTGCCCAGGACACCCTCACTTGCTCTGACAGGAGGAGAGACAGACTTATATCCGATCCCAGGGTGCATCGCGGCAAACTCCGCCCACTGAGACAGCTATAAGCCATGGTGCGCTATTTGCCAGGTTTCCTCCACTGTCCAATAAGAGCCCTCATTTGATACAGTGGGGAGACTCCCCAGACTCAATAGACCACACCTGGAAACATATGACAGCCTAACTGAATGATCAGGCCCCCCTGATAAGCAGACAGGGCCAATATATACTTTTCCTAGTACCTACCTAGGAGGGTGCTACATCAGTCTCTCTCTCTCTCTCTCTCTCTCTCTCTCTCTCTCTCTCTCTCTCTCTCTCTCTCTCTCTCTCCCCCCTCTCTTTTTTCATATGGTGCTCTGGCCAGTGACACATCTCCTGTATTAGAATGCCCCCACTATGGATGAAGGAGAGACAGACACCTTTGGACAGCAGCATTGTCAGTCTGGGGGGGGGGGGGGGTAGTGTAAGATGCAATAGCAGATTTAAATACACTAACAGATTGAAGCCAAATGCCAGCTCACACTGCAGTTACAGCTAGCTATGATTAGGGCCTTTTTGGGTCGAAATGCTTTCAATGTCTGGCTGTTTTTTATGCATTTTTTATGCTATTAAATAAACTTGTAGTTGTACTTGTACTTTACCATGTTGCTGTCTATTTTTTTGGATGTTTTACTTTTGGCTAGAGCTACTATTAATGCAATAATAACCTGATAAGGTTTCTAACCCTTCAGCACTTGGTTCACACTAAAATGATCTTGGCTGGAGTCTAGGTTCAATTTTTTTGTTGCCATCAATGTAACTGTTATAGCCAGGAGCTTGTTTACATGTTTTCTTCCAAAGACTGTAGATCAGGCTATATGTATATGAGAGCAGAGACTTTGTGTAACTTTATTACAGTAAGTTTAGTAGAAAAGAACTGTGAGCAGGTGTCTAACTTATCATGCCTCCATCCCCATATATAACATACACACAACCAATATTCGTCCATTATTACTATTATTTATTATTATTGTACAGGATTTGTATAGCACCAACAGTTTGCGCAGGGCTTTACAACATGAGGGCAGACAATACAGTTACAATACAATTCAATACAGGAGGAATCGGAGGGCCCTGCTCATTAGAGCTTACTGGGGACTTTAATTGAGGCACAATACAAAAGTCATACATTTTAATTTATTGTGCCAAGATTTGACACACAAATGTATAAAGTACACACAAAAAAGGTTTGGCATATCAGCCCACTGGGTTACACGTAACAATATAAAATGTACATCAAGCTGATATATTGTCAAGTACATACATTATTTAACCAAGATGATTGCAGTATGGGAGAGTAATGCATCTTGTGACCTTGATGTGTTTTTTGTTTTGTTTTTATCGTCTTTGAATATCTTTTTATTAGATTTTTTACATTTATACAACAAAAAAAATACAACAAACAGGCCAACCCCCCCCCCCCCCCCACCCCAAACCAAGCACCAATCGGAAGAGATATAGATATACGTTTCAGCTTCTAGCCCTTCATTAACCATAATGGTAAATATACCAAACTCAAAGAAAATATGCATGGTATTTTACTGTATCATATGTCAAGCTGCCTCCAAACGATCGATATGCCTTTGAAAAATGCAGAAAATAGAGTAGCGCCACTAAGCATAAAGAAACAGGGCAACCGCTATCAACCCACAGGTGTAATTCACATTTTCATATACAAAGGGCACTCTCTACTCCACTACCAAATTGACCACATTACGATAGTCTAAGAATCCAATATAGATGGGGCCAAGCCTTGGACCGATATCCAGGGTTCCCACATTTTACAGAATTTATTCGGTATACCCCTATTGCGATAGATCTGTTGTTCCATCAAAGGAGTGTCCTTTACCTGGAAACGCCTTTCTTCAAATGAAGGTATACTAGGGGATAACCATTTTATAGCAATTTGCTGACGGGCTATAAACCATAATCTTCTAACTGGTATTAGGGTCTCAGTTGGGAATAGCTCCTCATCAAGATAACCCAATAAACAAGTCTTAGGATCCAGATCAATAGGAGTACGGTAAGCTCCGTTGATTGTGGTCACCATCTCTCACCAGTATCTGACCAGTTTGGGACACTTCATTAATATGTGGAGTAGGCCAGCCGGAGATTGTTGGCAACCTGGGCATGCTGGGGTGTCCCTCCTGCCCCACCTAAATAACTTTACCGGAGTCCTTTATGACCTGTACATTATAAACAATTGAGACAAGCATTGTGCAAATGATAAGGATACAGAACTATCCCTGCACATTTAGAGTGGGTGTGTACCGCATGCCGTAGTTGTAAATGTTTAAAGAAATAATGGTGAGGCAATTGGTAAGACTCCTGTAAATCCTGAATGGACCGCAGAACATTTTGAGAATTAACCTGGGCATTATATTGAAGCCCTTGAGAAGGCCAGTGTTCAAACCCCTCCAGTTTACAGAGTTCTTCATAATGCCCTAATGTCATTATACTTTCATATCATATTTTCCATTATTATTTCCTGCCAGACTTTATTTAGACAATCTCAGTGTTGGGCTATAATGGGCACAGGCAAAAGTTCCCAATTCTAGCTGGGCCAAAAGATTATAGCGAGAACAATGACTCAAAAGCAGGGCCTGTAAAGAATCTTCCCAATTCATCACTCCCTAACTGGCAAAATGCAGTTAGTAAGCTATAAAGTATAATCTCGGCTGAGGCACCGCATATCCCCCCCTGTCCTTAGCTCTCTGCAGGGTAGAGAGTTTAATCCTGGGCCTTTTTTCTTTCCATAATAACAAAATAGTGAGTCTATTTTTTAAACCATTTAAGAGGTATCCATATAGGTGACTTATGGGAGATGTATAATAGAGGGATCCAAATAATTTTTATGAGATTTGCTCGGCCCACCACCGATAGACAGCTTAGTCCAAGCAAGACTCTAAAGTTTGAATTTAACAAGAATGGGAGCCAAGTAATATTGTAGGTAATCTTCTACTCTGGGATGTATCCATATTCCCAAATATTTAAAAGATGACATGATTTTAATTTGCTGAGCCTCTCTTTGTACGGATACGTTGGGATCATCTAGGGGAAATAGGACAGATTTGTCCTAATTAATAATGCGGCCCGAAAATGAGCAAAGAGTTTGTATAAGGGAGGTTAGAGATTTGTCCGTATCCCCGAGAAACAAAGGGCGACGTCTGCATATAGGAAAATCTTTTCGTTCCTTGCTCCTCTAGTAAAGCCACAGATAGCGTCAGATCGTTAAACAACTTCAGCTAACGGTTCGAAGGCCAATGTAAATAAGAGTGGGGAGATGGGGCACCCCTGCCGAGTACCCTTTTGACAATTAAAAGTTTTGACACCAAACCATTTATTTGCATACAGGCTCTTGGGGCAGAATACAATAGCTTGACCCAACATATAAATCTATCACCATGCCAAACTAGCCCAGAACTTCCCATAAATATGTCCACTTGTCACTGTCAAATACTTTTGCAGCTTCAAGTGACAATATGGCTCTCTTCCCAGGGTTATCTGATGGCAACTGCATATTTAAGAAGAGTCTCCTCAAGTTGGTCGCTGTAAACCTAGTATAAATAAAGCCAGACAGGTCTGGGTGGATCGAGCCCTGCATAACCCTGCTTAGTATCATTGCAAGAAACCTAGCCAAAGTCTTAACGTCAGAATTTAGAAGTTATATCAGGTGGTAAGAATCGGGGAGCCAAAAGATCCTTGCCCGATTTTGGTAGCATAACAATACAGGCAACATTCATAGAATCTGGAAGTTTAAAATAGTCCAGAACCTAGTTGAGAACCTTCAACAATTCTTGCAGCAAGACATTCCCGATCTTGGAACACTAACGAGTCACATGACACGGAGGAGGGAAAATGGCTACTTGGGCCCAATTTGGACATTGTCACTTAGGGGTGTACTCACTTTTGTTGCCAGTGGTTTAGACAGTAATGGCTGTGTTGTCATTTTAAGGGAACAGCAAATTTACACTGTTTTACAAGCTGTACACTCAATAATTTACATTGTAGCAAAGTGTCACTTCTTCAGTGTTGTCACATAAAAAGATATAATAAAATATTTACAAAAATGTGAGGGGTGTACTCACTTTTGTGAGATACTGTATGTCATGTAATCCCAATTCCTTGCAATATCTGTAGAAGGGAGTGTTCACTTAAGGACTCACTGGATATCTATCCATACTGGGGTTACATACTGGAGTTACATACACTATTAAAATCCCCCACAATCACGCCAAAAACCAACCTAGCATTTGCAGGCTTAACTAATGATTCTCCAACCAGATCATGATCTCAAAGGGAATAAAGAAGAATTTTCCTTTGAGATCTGTTTGCTTGGAGAATCATCACCCTGCAAAAACTGTTTTTGGTACTTTGGTATTTTTTTTTTCCACAGCCATGAACTCTCTTGTGCCACCTCATTGTATTTCCCATTGGGTATCTTGGTCCCCTTCCACTACTTTCATGTCAGACATTGAGCAGCGGTCACTGTTTGGAGGCGCTATGTTTTATAAAGTTCCAAGCTGGTTTTATAGAGTTCTGTTCTTGGAGGCATCTACTCCTGAAGAAGTGAAAGTGTTCCCGAAATGCGTCAAGTCACAAGATTCATTCCTCTCCCATATTGCAATTATCTTGGTTATGTAAAGCATGTACTTGAAAATATACCAGCTTGATGTACATTATATATTGTTACGTGTAACCCATTGACCTGATATGTCAAACATTTTGATGTGTACTTTATACAAATGTACAAATGTGTCAAATCCTTGTACAATAAATTCATACTTCATGAATTTTTATTATGCCTCATTTAAAGTCCCATGGGCAAATATTAGTTGTGTATAGTACAGTGAGTTTAGGATAAAGACTCAAATCTTTAGGAATATAATGCACCAACTTCAAATATCATTAAACGCCTAAGAGGCTATCCATTTGAGAAACCAAACAAGAAAAAATAATTGTTATGAAATAGCCCAGCCATCATAGTAGCTGGTTTAAGAGTCCATTCAGACTAGTGCGACCTGTCAGGCGACTTGGTCACCTGACAAGTCGCGGTCGCTCGCTCGCCATTGAGTAGTACAGGACCCGTTCTAATAGGAGCGACACAAGTCGCTCCGACTTAGAAAAAGGGTCCTGTACTACTTTGGGGCGACCTGGAGGCGACTTGCATTGACTTCAATTATATGTGCACCGCGACTTCACAGGTCGCCCCACAAACTCGTGTCGCGCCAGTCTGAATGGGCTGTAATAGTGTCAGACTGCCGTTGTTTGACATTAACATAAAACATAACATTACATTGTTTTACAAGTAAGGCCATTCCCTTACTTGCTGTGGTCTATGTAATATGATAAGAATCCAGGAACAGTTTTTTTCACTATCTTTGTAATCCAGAATAAAGAACTTTTCTTTTTTTTATGAAACAGCAGCTGCTAAATTTGAAGAACAACTGCTGGGAAAACCATTGGGAAACAGCTGTTTTTCTCTTAACACCGGAGTGTCTAATCGGCCATTCATTCTTGGTGATAGACACCAAAGAGATGTGACTGTAATGTAAAGCACACATTACTATAGATATTTTCTGTAAAAGTATATGTAGCACCCTCCTAGGTAGCTGTTAGTGAGGAAGTATAGTTTTTAGCTCTGTCTGCTTACCAGAGGGGCTGCAGGTAAATCTATATTGTTCTCTGCCTACCAGAGAGCAGGATCTGTTTGTGAGGTCTGCTCATTGTGCTCAGAGTGCAACTCTTTCTGCCTAGAGAGTGTTTCACACTGGTCCAATAGGGAGGCATGTTGGACAGTGACCAAAATACAGCGCTTGCTTAATGTTAAATGTAATCCAATACTCCAGTGATTGATAAAGTGCAATAGTGTTAAATATGTTACCACAAGTGATAATAAATATATGATTACTAATAAATTACGGATCAAAATCAATTGCTGTGAATAAAAACGTGCATGTATCTTATAATTGATAATTATTTATATAAATAGTGATTAGTGATAAAAAACAGTAATGGTGTCCTTTCAAAAAATGTCCAAAGTTCATATAAAGTGCTTCTGTTCAAACTTGATAAATAAAACTCAGATGTTCCTTGTCCCAAATGGATAATAAGGTCGGGTCACTTACCAAATGATGTGGGTACTGAATGCCTTATGGCACCAGAACCAATCAGGCTTAGTAAGCCCCCTGGGCTCAACGGATCTCCTCAAGGTATCCCCTGGGATGGCAACAATCCCTCAGGCTTCCATTTTAAACGATCCGATTTGATATATGGGAAAGAGAAGAATGCTCCAGATAGTGCAGTATGAAGATAATTTTATTCACCCTAATAGGGTTATCAGCATTAAGTGTTCCAGCCGTTTACATTGGTGGTCAGCGGTGCGGTGCGGGCTGCACGTCCTCTCAGAGTAGCTTCCGGGTTGCGATCCAACCAACGCAACGTACCCTCGCTATGCGTTCCAAGCTAACGCGTTTTGTCACTTCCGGTGACGTCTTCAGAGCTTAGCCGGAGGTGACCAAACGCGTTAGCTTGTGACCCGACCTTATTATCTATTTGGGACAAGGAACATCTAAGTTTTATTTATCAAGTTTGAACAGAAGCACTTTATATGAACTTTGGACATTTTTTGAAAGGACACCATCACTGTTTTTTATCACTAATCACTATTTATATAAATAATTATCAATTATAAGATACGTGCATGTTTTTATTCACAGCAATTGATTTTGATCCGTAATTTAATTAGTAATCATATATTTATTATCACTTGTGGTAACATATTTAACACTATTGCACTTTATCAATCACTGGAGTATTGGATTACATTTAACATTAAGCAAGCGCTGTATTTTGGTCGCTAGACCAATTATTCACAAACACCTTATTTTTTATACAGCAGCTGCTTTTTCACTTTTTTATATATTTATTTATTAATATTAGATTGCACTTTATTACCCTATTCAACCCTTTTTCCAGTGGCGCGTTAAAATACACCAGTATTTTTTACATGTTGGACAGTGGGAGGAAACCTGACGAATGGGTGCATGGGCTTTTGTTACAGTCCTGACGATTGGCAGAGGGAAAGTTGCCTCTGTGCATGTTGGGATACTGTAAAAAAAGCCAGGAGCACATGTGCTGGAGGTCTTTTTGTTGGAGAGTCGAGTCCCGGAGGGGGGGGGCAGCTGCCTCCTTCTCTGTAGAGGTGCAATGCGGTCTCAGGGGGGTCATCCTGAGGGCCGGAAGAGTAGCGGAGTGGAGCTGAACCCAGAGGTCCAGGGAAGCTGACTGAGAAGGGAAACACTGGAGGATCTGACTCTGCAGTACAGTGAGTACAGAAACTCGTATCAAGGGCCCTAACCTGAGGGGGGCCACCCCTGCTCCTAGGATAGTCAGTCGATGGGTGTTAGCTGAGGGTAGATGCTAGTGAGAGTGATCTGAAGATAAGATGTCAATCACCAAGTTTAACAGAACCGCGACCCACACTGTACTTGTGGGCTTCCTTCAGTATACAGCTTCCTTCAGTCTTGAACATAGAGATCAGATTTTCCAGCCACCCCCCATACAAAGCCAGCTGACAACTTAGCTTGTACTGGAACCTTCTCCTTTATTGAACAGTCACACAGTTTATATACAGCATGGACATCCCCCCCTCCTGATCAGATTACCACACACAGGTCAGGGATTGCCTGATTACATTATCATATGCAGATGAAATTGTATAGAGAGAGAGTTAACCTGAACTAATTATCTAGCCATCTGGACAGAAACAATATGTGAGTTCATTAACAATGGGACAGACAGGCTTAACAGAATACACATCACACCTCAATACAAAGACAATAGGAAGCAACCGCCAGTGAAAGAGCGTCTGTCTCTGACATTGTGGTACAATACACATTATCATAATTGTAAACACAGAACCCATTTGAAGCAATCCAAACCATATTCTCAGTGTCCATTAAGTACCTGTCTTTCACTCCCAGTGACGGTGAGTACCATCACATATCTTCCCCCCCCCCCCCCCCAAAGATAGACTAACCAGGTACAAGACCTCCAATCGGTCTGTTCCTGAGTTAGTCCGGTAACGAGTCCCAAAGAGTCAATCCATCATGGCAGCTTCCTTGACAAAGTTCCACATAGTTTGTAAGTTTGTCCCGGCAGGGCGCATGGAGCTCTCATGTGGAAGTCTGGTTTGGGCAGGCCAGACTCGTCTTCTTGGTCACCCTAGTGTCCCTAATAGACACAGGGTGACTAACACATAAGAGGGGCCTAGGGGGCTGAGAGGGGTAAGTTTTTTTGTTCCACGGGCCCCCCAACCAAAGTGACTCCCGTCACATCTCTCCCCTTTCGGAAGTAGACTAACATAGGAGGGGACCCCAAATGGGTTGACTTTGAAGTTAGTCTGTAGTTCCAGTCTCCCAGTGTCAGTACACCACACAGTACCCCAAACAAATTGTCCCGAACGGGGAGCATTACTCACTCAGCCAACCTCTGCCTCTCTCGTATAACATTCCCACTGCGGGGTAGAAGCGTGGACTGGCCCTTCTCCCTGGAGTCCTTTCAGCAGCTGGAGAGAAGACAGGGTGACTGGGCTCACTCCCTCATGCTGTTGGGGACCTGGGCTGACTGCCCAGCATCCCTGGGATATAGAGGTGAAGACTGCAGTCCCATCCACTACCACAGGAACTCCATCTTTTGTACGTTGAGGGCAGAGGCCAGCCACACTCTGCTCTGTTGCCAGCTCTTCGGTTGAGTTGTTGTCATCATTCTGGGGCACCTACTGCTGCTTGGAAAGGGAGTCAGCTTCTCCATCTTCCTTACCTTCATCTGGCGGTTGGGACAACCTTTCTCTGGTACTGTCTCCCAGATGTACAGATCCTGGCTGGGGAAGGAAGACAGTTTCCTCCGCTCTGACTGACTGTTGGGGAGGGAGGACGACAACCTCCTCTCCCTTCTCACCCTGGGTCTCTTGAACTGCCACAGGTGTAGGGCAGAGGACGTTGACTCTCTGTCCGGCAGCCAGTGCTTCAGCTGGGTGTAAAAGCATCACTTCATCATCTTGTCGCTGGGGCAAGGGGCCGATTTTCCCAGCTTCCTGTAACTCTGTAGCTGTTGCAGGTGTTTGGCAGAGGTTGGTAACACTCTGCCCTGTTGCCAGCACTTCTGCTTGGGACTCCACATAATCCGCTCCAGCTAACTGTTGGGGAGGAGACTGACTTCCTCCACTCCCAGACTGTGGATCTCACGCTGGGGAGGAAGGGTAATCACCTTTTTCTCCGAACTGTATAGCTGCTGTTGGGGAGTGATCACCACCTTCTCACCCTGGGCCTCTGGAACTGCCACAGGTGTGGGGCAGAGGTCTGGGACCCTCTATCCAGTTGTCAGCACTTCAGCTGGAGAAGTTTCTTGTACCTCCACAGATGCTTCTGGCTAGAAATCCCTGTCAGTGGTGTAGCAGAAAGGTCAGCTGCCTCTTCTCTCAGGGAGGCTGAAGCTACTGTTGGTGTTGGGCAGAGTGCAGTGATGTTAGGCCCTGAGGCCAGCTGTTCTACAGGGAAGTAAACTGAAAAGTCAGTGGCCTTGCACACATCTTCCTGGGTCACCAATTGTTGCAGGCAGAGGTCAGCAGCGCTATGCCTGGATGCCTGCTCTTCTGCTGTAGACTCATTGGGATGTTCCTCCTCAGCAGAAAAGTCTATTAAATCTCCAGCCTCTGGAATTGCTGAAAATCCAAGGCACAGGCTGGTGGCACTCGGGATCAGTGCGAACACGATTCGGGTGATTTATCATTCATATCATCCTTCCGATGGAAGTCAATTAAATCTGTAATCCGTGGTTAGTGAATGAAGATGGCTTTCTCCTCTCCCATACCTTTATCCAGTGGCTGAACAGAGACGCATTCCTCCATCCAAGCTCATCCTGTGCAGAAACAGGTTCGTCAAGGGGAGTCGGCACTTGCTGCATCTGCCATAAGCCCTCTGCATCCAAAACCATGGGTGCAGGTGAGCAAAGCACACTATTACTGTGCCACATTGTCGATTCTTCAGTCAGGATTTCTGGACTGTCAGCTGGTACTTCTGGATATTCCCAGGCAAGGGGAGCCCGGGCCCGGCACTGAGCAGAGTCTAGCAGCAGTCTGTAGGCGATCTCCAGCTCCAAATCTTCCAGTGCCTAGAACACTTCCGAGATGTTTAGGATCTCTTCTCTGTAATCCTCAATTTCCTCTAATCACCACTCCTAATTGCTCCCAAAGTGGGGGTCCTTGGACAGCCTCTCTACTAACAGCCCTGGGCCACCGTAGCAAAAGCCTTCCATTGGGCTGTCATCCACTGTCCATGGGCACACTTGGGTTACAAAGCAGCGGAGGGCTCTGTAGCTCTTGTCCAAACGCATCTCCACCTGGACCAGCCTGCTTAACTTTCTCTGTCGCTCAATGACAGACATAGTCCTCGTTGATTAATAACAACTTGGGTTATACTGCCCTCTACAGGAGTAGGACTAGACAGGAAAGAAAACGTTCTGGCCACACCTTAGGGGCAGTCCCAGAGGGTATATCCTCTCTCTCTCTGCTACAGCAAATCAGTTTTTTTCTGTCTAGTTAGGAGTAAGGACCTAGATGCCTTGCTGGGATCTTCGGTCCTGGCAGGATTTTTTTCTTAGAAAGATTTTTTTAGACAGCTTTTTTCTCCAGTGTTCCTGTGAGATCTTCAAGCAAGAAAGCTGGAACTGGGCGACGGGCTGGATGTTGAGATCCAGTGGTCACCCCAGTTCAGCCTACGAGCGCGTGCAGGCCATAGCTCCGCACTGGGTCGGCCGCGACATAGTCCCACTGGAAGGGGACTGACCCTGCGAGTTAAACGTCTCGCCTGGACGCCAATGACCAACAGAGTCACGGCGTCCGTATTGGTCGACAGCCCCCCCACCCCGGTGGAGAGGGGTTCTGTCAGGAGTTGGCGCCCGCCTGGTTCCGGTATGGTGAGTAGAATGTTCCCCCTCTCCCCCTGTCGGGTTTGTCGGTGGACGCGGGCCCTCTCTAGGATGGTAGGTGGGTCTCCCCTCTATCCTATTACATGTCACAGATCCCCCTATTTGAGTGTGATTGTTTGTGAATAGAAACCAGGAGGCTTGGTTTGGGAGCTGACAATCTAGAGTCATTGTAAGACTGTAAAGGTGACTGAAGTCAATGGCAGTACAAAAGGGCATTACTATTGAAGTAAAAGGTATCCCACCTGTCAGAGTGTGTACACAGCCTGAGTTACTGCAGTCCAGATCGCCATTCCTCCAGCAGCCCAGGGACCGCATGCGGCCCACCAGGGTCCTATACCGCCAGCCAGGCTTTTTTCATCATTCAGGTGAAGTTTGTGGGGCCAAGCTCCCGCAGGCCGCCAGGCCGAATACATACTTCCCACAGGCCGCTGCTAGCCGCCGCTATCCCACACAGGCCGCCGCCATTGTTTGGTAGATCACACGAGGCCGCCATATTGGCGTAGCCTCGTGTCTCCAGCATGGGGGCGGCCATGTTTGAGGTGACCAAACACCTCGAGGAGCTATGGGGAGGCGCCGGAAGGCGTGTAAAGGGGCGGAGCCGCCTCCTTTTACCCGGGAAAGCAAGCCAAAGACTTCCTGTCTGTAATAGACAGTGCTGGAACAGGTTGTATTGAAACTTCTGAGCATCAAGTGGTGAGCCTTGGGGTCTCTCTCTCTCTTTCTGTAGGGGTCCTAAAGCAGGTAACACTAAGGGGCGCTGTGGCGCTGGGGGTCTAAAAAAAAAAAAAAGAAAAAAAAAAAAAAAAGAAAGTTTTTTATTTTTGCAAATAACCTTTTTTTTTTTTGCTTCCTGGCAAGTGCTGGAATAATCATGGACCCTGCCACACAGGTGCCCCCACCTGATCCCCTCGAGGTGGCCGCAGGACCCTCAATTTCACAGAATATTGATGCATTTACAGCAGTTTTGGAGTCTTTGGTATCCCGGGTGGAGATGGCCTGTCAGGGATGGCGGTGAAAGCGACCCCCGCCTACCCCTATTTCATCTGATACTTTAGATTCAGATTCTGAGATGGTCATTGCAGCTGCAGGTCCCTCTGCAGGGGCTGTTGTCTCAGGTAAAGTTCCCTCAGACAGTGAGGAGGACGTTCCTGCCTCCGCCATAGCACAAGAAGCAGCATTGGTGGACGCACTAGTTGTGGCGGTCCGGGAAACCTTAAGACTTGAGGTTTTACCGGCAGAGATAACCGAGATAGAAATTCCCTTTGGTACTAGTAAGCCTACCAAGACGGCGAAGGTTTTTCCCTTACCAAAATGTTTTGGTAATAAAATCAAAGAGGAATGGAATCATCCTAAACGTACCCTTACTGTTTCCAAGCGCATTGCTAGACGCTATCCGTTTGAGGAATCCCTCATTAAGAAATGAACGGTACCACCAGTGGTGGATTCACCTATTTCCAGACTGAATAAAGCCACGGTTATCCCGTTGGAGGACGCTCCGTCCTTTAAGGATACGGTGGATCGGAAAATGGTAGCGGAGTCCCCCACCATTTTTTCCCTGATAGGGTCAGCCTTTAGACCAGTGATTGTCATTGGTTTCGTTTCACAAACATTAACGGAATGGGCAAGATTGTTACGCCATGACCTAAAGGGGAAGGTATCCCCCAGGCAGCGTCTGATTTGATGGAGCAAATCATACAAGGACTGCAGTTCGTCTGTGACGCAGCCCTGGATGCCACCCCCTTGTTAGGGCATGCATCGATGTCAGCGGTAGTCCTCAGACGTGTGCTGTGGTTAAAGTGCTGGTCGGCGGATCTAGGTTCCAAAAAAACCTTGGCGAATCTCCCTTTTCAGGGGAATCGCCTATTTGGGGCCACCCTAGATTAGATCATTAAGGATGTCACTGGGGGCAAGAGCACTTTTTTGCCGCAGGCTGCTAAAGCTAAAGGACCTCGTGACAAGCGTGGACCTTTCTTTGCCGCTCATAAAGGGTTTGTTCGCTCCGCTGGGGCGAGCGGGAAAGGCAAAGCCCCTCTAGGAGGGTTCAAGAGGCGCTGGTCGGGCAAACAAAAGACCGACTCAGCCAAACCTGAAGTCAAGGCTAACACAGCTTGAAGGTGCGCCCCCACCCAGCTTAGGGGTGGGGGGACGTCTTCACCGGTGTTCAGATCTAGGACTTTCCTGAATCCCGGACTAAGGGGTTCAGGAGATCATATGATCAGGATACAAGATCGAGTGTCGATCACTGCTACCGGTGCGATTCTTCCCTTCCAACATTTAGGTGCTACAGGGAGCGATAGTTCCCGTTCCCTGAACAGATCATTTTCCTTACCTTTTCCAAGGATCATTCTCAGTTCCCTCCAGGAATCAGATCCGGTTGAGCAAGCGGACCAAGGAGCCTCTAGTCGGGTGACTTCGGTCTCTTATGCTCAACCAGGAGAAATCACCACTCCTGATAGGAATCAAGTTTCTGATAAAAGTGTGAGAACAGAGAGCGATCAGACTTTGTCGGATTACCTGGACCAAGCAGCTCTAGGGCAGCCTGGTTCGGATCCAGTCAGACAATATCTGGGTGATGAATTAGGTCGATCACCAAGGATTTCACCATCTGTGTCTTCATCAGAGCATCCCGGAGGGGGATCTGTTGGCATATCGGCTCAACAGGAAGGCGCGGAGGTGGGCAACGCGCGCCCGCGATCCTCTAGCGGACACAGCAGACGCGCTGAACGGCCTGTAAAGGCAGTGTCAGCTACTATATGTCTTCCCTCCTCTCAGATTGCTGCTGAGATTTCTCCGCAGGATAGAGATGGAGGGAACTCCAGTTATCCTGGAAATTCTAGGCTAGCCTCGTCAAGCCGGTCAGGCCGACTTGGACATACTAGTCGCGAACGCTCCTTGGAGACCTCCTCTCAGGGAGGATCTGCGGTCTCAAGGACCGATCTTCCATCGTGCTTTACAGTCGCTGGTTTTAATGGCCTGGCCATTGAGACCCAGGTACTGAAGGACAGAGGGCTGTCAGCTTCAGTTATTCCTACTCTAATTAAAGCAAGGAAAGCGACTTCCAGCAAAGTCTATCATCGCACATGGAAGACTTATATTGCGTGGTGTGAATCTTTGGGATTTCCCCCACGTACCTATTCGGTGACCCGAATCTTGGCTTTTCTGCAAAAGGGGGTTGAGCAGAAACTATCCTTGAGCACCATCAAGGGTCAGGTTTCAGCATTAGCAATCTTCTTTCAGAAGCCTTTGGCTACTCATTCCTTGGTGCGGAATTTCATCAAGGGGGTGCGGCACTTGGCTCCGCCAGTCCGCGCGCCCTTACCACCCTGGGATCTTAATTTGGTTTTGTCGGTTCTGCAGAAACCTCCCTTTGAAAATATCAGGGAGATTCCCTTGCTTACATTATCCCAGAAGGTGGCCTTCTTGGTGGCTATTACTTCTGCACGCAGGGTGTCAGAACTGGCTGCATTATCATGCCATTCCCCATATCTAGTGGTCCATAGGGATAAGGTAGTTCTTCATCCGAAGCCATCCTTTCTTCCTAAGGTGGTTTCAGAATTTCATCTGAATGAAGATATTGTGCTACCTTCCTTGTGTCCTCAGCCCAATCATCCTCGGGAATATGCGTTGCATTCCTTGGATGTGGTTCGGGCAATCAGGGTATACCTGAAGGCTACGGAAAATGTTCCGTAAAACGGATTCACTTCTTGTGATCACGGATGGCCCCAGAAAGGGGTTGCCTGCATCTGCCGCAACTATCTCCAAATGGATCAGACGGTGGTACAGGCTTATTCTATTAAGGGTCGAAATCCTCCATTCCCTGTTAAGGCGCACTCCACTCGAGCGCTCAGTACTTCCTGGGCCTACCGCCATCAGGCGTCAGTGGTCCAGGTGTGCAAGGCGGCCACCTGGTCGTCGGTACATACCTTTACGAAATTTTATAAAGTTGATGTGATGGCATCGGCGGATGCCTCATTTGGCCGCAAGGTTTTGCAGGCCGCAATTTGAGGAGACCGGTGGTCTACCTCGAGGGTTTTTTTCCGTTGGAATTTCAGTTGAGTCTCATTGTGTGATTGATGAGCCTTTAAAACTTCTAGTTGGCACCGGTTGGGCCTTCTAGATTGGATTTTGATTTCCATTTTCCCACCCCTCATTTGTGGTACTGCTTTGGGACGTCCCGAGTTGTTATTAATCAACGAGGACTACGTCTGTCAATGAGCGACAGAGAAAAATGGATTTTTGTAAAATCTTACCGTAAAATCCTTTTCTCTTAAGCTCATTGACAGACGTAGTACCCGCCCCTCTGTTTTGGAGTTGGGTTGGGTTAAATTCTCTACTTTGTGACATAAAATAACACTGCTTTGTGACATAACTGATTTGCTGTAGCAGAGAGAGAGAGGATATACCCCTGGGACTGCCCCTAAGGTGTGGCCAGAACGTTTTCTTTCCTGTCTAGTCCTACTCCTGTAGAGGGCAGTATAACCCGAGTTGTTATTAATCAACGAGGACTACATCTGTCAATAAGCTTAAGAGAAAAGGATTTTACGGTAAGATTTTACAAAAATCCATTTTTACTTTCCATTCCTTGTGCGGTTGTCTCCCCAAAAATACCATTCAAACTTCCTACTGCGACCAGTACCTTTCCTGGAAGGAGGGGAGGATTTTTCCCTGGTGTCGCTGCTCATGGGCTAGCGCTTCCCTCGTGTTCCCAGCGGATTAAATCCTACCATCCTAGCAGGACCTTCTCTGACACTGGTCCCCTGTGCTGTATCCACATCTCTCGCAACCTCCTTCCGAATTCCTCTTCCGTGGCGGCTGTTATCTGTACCTCTCCTCTTCTGCTATCCGGACCTTGGATCCCGGTGGAGGTTTGGATGTCCCAGACTGCAGGAAGCATCCCACCGCTTGCCACCAATGTAAGGGAACCCTGACCCACGCTGTGCTTGTGGGCTTCTGTCAGTATACCGCTTCCTCCAGTCCGGAACATAGATATCAAATATTCCAGCCCCCCCCCCCCCATACCAAGCTAGCTGACAACTTAACTTGTTCTGGAACCTTCCCCTTTATTGAACAGTCACACAGTTTATATACAGCATGGACATCCCCCTCCTATTCAGATTACCACACACAGGTCAGGGGCTGCCTGATTACAATATAATATGCAGATGAAATTGTATACAGAAATAGAATGAACCTGAACTAATTATCTAGCCATCTGAACAGAAACAATATGTGTGTTCATTAACAATTAACAATGGGACAGACAGGCTTTCACAGAATTCACATCACACCTCAATAAACAGACAATAGGAAGTGACCGCCAGTGAAAGATTGTCTGTCTCTGACATTGAGGTACAATACACATTATCATAATTGTAAACTAACAGAACCCATTTGAAGCAATCCCAACCATATTCTCAGTGTCCATTAAGTACTTGTCTTTCACTCCCAGTGGCGGTGAGTACCGTCACACCAAGTCGTCTTGTCAGAGAGTAAAGAGAGCAAGAGACTTAATCTCATCTACACTTGTGGCATTGTGGATTAACAGCCTGGCTGTTCCTGATCGCTAAAGAAGTCCCGAAGATAGAAGTCCTCATTTATGTGACTAGTTCAGTTGGAGTATCCCACTATTAATTACTCCTATCCCAATTATAAAATAAACAACCACAAAAAAAAACACCCCTAGACTGTATATTTCTGGGAAGAGCCAACAGGAGTAAGGAGGAATTCAAGAACTCGAATTACTTATAACTGTGTTGGTAACCAGGGGAGCCCGCAGAGTTAATATCCAGTCCCTGCGGGGGCAGTGCTACATATAGCTTTTTACTGTCACTTTTTTGACAACTGCATATACTTGTGTACATTTTATGATGGTACAATGTCGTGCAAATCAGGGCCGTATCTAGCCTATCTGATCTGCAGTAAAAAGTCAGGAGGCATAATGTCAACACTGTGAGTCACTGACATTCTGTCATACACTGTCACAACCTGGGACACACTTGTATGTATTAGACTGTCATTAGATTAGGGTGACTAAACCGAACCTGTGTCTCTTTATATCACATGTTCCCATCATAGCCCCCTTTTACATCAGGAGTACTCATCAGAGTGGTCCCATACAATAGGTGCCCCTATTGAAGTGCCCCTTACATTAAGTATCTACCTCAGACTGGCTCATGGATCAGTGGATGTACTTACTCTTGAGACACGGGAGGGCACAACTAAAATCTGACAGGGCACAGGACATTCTAGTACCCACCTAGATCCATGGTGCAAATGATGCACAGCATTGGTTGTTGAACCTTGCACAATATATATATATTCACACATGCTGGTAATGTTTTTTTTTTAAAAAAGATAAGAACATTATGTAATAATTATATACACAGTTAATATACTCCATGACTGGATACCCAATACTGATTCGGACGAATTGTGATGTAATTCCATAGGGCCTAGCACAGCAGACTTTTGTTCAGTTCAAACAAGTTTTTCATTACCATGCACTTATTTGGCTTTAATTGTTTGTACGTTTTGATAGATATGAACATTTTTTTTATATGTTATTACATATTCTTTTAAATTGATTTTATTTTCTGTGTGCAGGTGTCATCTAAAATGTAAGCTGTACACAGATATTAGAAGTATGCCCACTGAGGCATTACAGATTAATGGGAGAAATTGACCTGACTTGCTCATTGCCCACCTGAGATTGAGAGATGAAACCTTCTGCAGAACTGGGAGCTCCGTATAAAAATAACACAGCTCATATCACATTAGATTGAGCTAGCTATTTTTATACAGCGCTGTAAGAGAAAGTAGGTTAGATTTGTTAGCTGCGCAAATGGTTTTCCTAAAAGAAAAAAAAAAATAGCACATTTTTATAAAGTCTTTAACCCAATAGTTATTCACTCAATTATTTAATAGGGAGATGGAAATCTAGCTGTATGAACAGTAAATCTTCCCTGACGACAAACAGTGATCATAAGAATGCTTTAATTATTTTTGTCTAATGTGGGTGATTTGTTAAATCTGACCTTACAATACTGTATGTATGGACAGATTTGCTAAACACTGGGTGCCTGAAGTCTGAGATATGTGGGTGGTTTTGACCAAATGTGTATTGGTCCCAGGTGTTTATTCAGAAACATGGCTGCTGTTAGAAATCATTGGGCCCTGTACAGCCTTCCTGACGGGGCCCCTTCAACCCCACCTCCACCCTCTGAGGTGCAGCGGAACAGCGGCACTAACTTTATCTACCTACGCCCTGAAAATGAAAAAAAAAAAAGTCCCCCCTCTGCTCCCACCTTCTGGACCCCTCTGTTAAAATAATAATGGGGCCCAGGAAAACGTAATTTAAGCCCTGGTAAGTAGGAGCAGGGGTGTGGTCTAGTAAAATCAATTTATTCATTTAGGCAGAAATGAAAAATAAAGCTGCCCAATAAAGCAGCCCCCCCTTTTTAGCTGATGAGGCCTGGACCCAGTACTGCCTTATCAGCAGCCCTGTTCAGACAGATTACTTTACAGTTGTATTCCATCACATTATCATGCGTTTCTGACAGGGCTTTAAATGCTTTAAATATGTTCTACAAGAATGTCTAAGAAATGCTTGTTTCCTAGGTATGTGGTTGATAAAAACACTACAACCGAAGCAAAGTGCATAAGCTATGTGTTTATTCTATGATTTACCATTGAGAGTTGTCAGGCAACATGAGAACAAATACAGGATAATTGCAGTGTTTCTGTACAAAGTCTATGAATTCCAAGTGGGCCGCATCAACTTTGTGTACAACAAGCTTCCCTCGATGGCACTCATTGTTAAATGACTTTAAGAATGTGTCTCTTCTATGAAATAGCATAACTGGGGCGAGAGATTTTTTTCAGTTATGCAGCATTTCTCACCGAGCTAGAACACACAAAACATGTCTCAGGTAAACTCCTGTCTCAGTTGAAGCAGTTGGTTAAAGTTGGAATGCCTAAAGATAAAGAAAAAAAATGTTGCCTCTAAGAAATGGTTATTATTCAAGCAAAGACCATAAGAATAAAACTGTAAAATGGCCAGGGCCAGTTTTTGGAGGTTATATTAACTTTACCAAAGAAATGCTTTTCTTTATAGTTCATTAGGGCATACAGGATTAATTCTGAGACGAGGGTTATACTGCTGCCTACAGGAGATTGGACACAGGGTCAGGGCAAGGTGGGGGCAAATGGGGTACAGTATTGAGGGGGAAGGGGGGTGCACTGAACTCTTGTCTCGCTCCTTATTGACAGGAGTGACTGCAAAGTCACTCCTGTCAGAAGGAGCAGCCGCTAGCTGCTACTGGTAAAAGGATTAAGCTTTTTTCTCCCTCCAGCACGTACTCTCCTCACTCTCAGCACGGTGCTGCTGAGGAGTGAGGGCAGACTGTCGTTCTTCCTCTCTTCCCCTGTCATGTGACCGATCACATGACTTGGAGAGGTGGAAGAAGAAGCTGCCTTACCTCCCTTCTCCTCCTCGGACCCCTCCCTCTCACTCTAGTAGAAAAAGAAATAGCCGCACATCCAGGGATTCCAATAAGTTTCAAATACCTTTAATTCCAAAATGTTGCAAGTAAGTTTAAGTAATGATTAAGCACAAGATGTATGTGTGAAACGCGTCTACGAGACTTCATGTTGGTGTCTTTGGTGTCATCACTTGCAACATTTTGGAATTAAAGGTATTTGAAACTTATTGGAATCCCTGGATGTGCGGCTATTTCTTTTTCTACAAGTGTTCCCACGGAGGCGGGCTGGGGCCAGCACTCTATTGGATATCCTATCTCCTGGTAATTACCACACACTATACACCTGGAGCAGCGTTTTCCTTTCTTCAGTATCCCTCTCACTCTATGTTGCAGGAATATGTGCAAAACTGCGTGCGTTCCTGCAACACCCAAAAACACAGCCTATTTGCAGGTGTACCATTATTTTATTATTTCCCTTTCAGCCTGCTTTTGTGCTCGTTCACCCACTCAAAACACATGGTAACAAAGTACCATGCATTTTGTTGCAGCGCGATTTATAAAAGGGTTGTTTTGTGCGTTTTTCACACGTAGGGCGACCCATTGAAATGACTGGGCTGCCCTATACGTGCTGCTCAAAAGCATGTATGCTCGGTCACATCTGCAAAAAGTGTGAATAAAGCCTTAGGGCTAGCTTACACTTTTTCAGTAGCTCTATGAAGAAAAATATGCATCAGATTGCTTTTCAGAGGGCATTTGGAAGGTCATGAGGATGTTTTGTCGCCTCTTCACTGACTGTTTTAAGCCCCTAAAATTCGTACTACCATGCCAAAACTGCTGTTGCAGGAAAGCCCATCCACTTACATGGGTCATGTTCAGCGGGCAGTACTGCTCATCAAACGTGGGGGAGGGATATTTTTTGCTGCGCATGTGTTTGCCTCCATATAGCTGCCTTTGCAGCTTTGAGGCAGTTGGGAGGCAGTAAAAACAACCACAAGTGTAAACAAGGCTTTAGGGGCTCATTCACATGAGCAGATTGAGGGCAGTAAAAGCAAACAGTTGGGCCGCGTGTTTACCACCCTCTGTGACCTTTCTTGTGAGCAAGATGCAGCTGCTCAGGGCTGTATACATACCGTACCCTGATGCCTTCCTTCATAGCCAAAAGTTAATCGAACGGGAGCACGCAGCAGCTGCTGCAATGCACACAGCTGCAACACAGTGGGTCAGTGAGTTGAAACATGCATCAAGTAGGTGACATATTGCTTTCTTACTGCCTATCATAGGGCCTCTGCAAATTGAACTGCTATGGATTGTTCTTTAGAGGGGCAGCAATAATAGCCACACATCTGAATGAACGTTTTGCAGCCCCCTCTTCCTCCCTCAGAGATCCCTAGATCTTCTTTAGTTATATGCACCCCTCAGAACCCACTTCCCTTCTTCATTCCACTGATAGCTCCTCTCACTGACACTGATGCAGCACTTTTGTTCCTCATAACAACACCACTGACATTTTACAGACACCTGGTGCACTGTGTGAGTCAATCACACAGAGCACTTTACAGGTCCAAGAGCATGGTACACCTGCTGGTGGAATCCTGACCCTCAAGACCTCTTAGTGAGTATACCCACCAGAGGGGGCAAATCCTGTCTGAATGGGTCCTGCTCTGGCACTCTTCAGCTTGACTGTTTTTTGGGGTCTGCAAAGCGCCTTATGGACCACTGCTACGACAAGGCACAGGGCCTTTCACTTTTGAAGCGCCATGCATGCTTATTGTGTTACTGTCTCTTGCTGGGCTTCTGCAGGGGTTAATGCCTGGAACTTCGGGGGTGACACTCCATGTGTTGCAGTGGGAAACCGGCTCTGCACCACTACTGTTTTTGATGTATTGCTTCCACCTTACTGAGCCTGCAGGGCCCCCTCTTTGTGCCACTTTTATTGTACAGTTATTTTTTGTCCTGTGCCACCTCCTACAGTTATTTATTGTGCTGTGTGCTTGCTTGTGTGCATTCTCACTGCTTTGTTTCCCTCCACCTGAAGTCCACCTGCACCACTGTTACCACCACGCTCTTCTGCAAGGACAAATTCCAAGCTCCCTGCTGCCTTACATTAACAGAGTCAGAGACCTTTTTCTATCTTTCCTGCTCCTGCAGCTGGTAATAAGTACCCCATGCACTTTCACACACTTGCAATATGTTGGATCTTAGACATAGAGGGAGCAGTCTTGTAGGCCCCTCTGGCTTCCGATCCACTATAGCTCTGGGGCAGTTTGTAGTGCCTGTGCCCAAGTCCCTGATGCAAACAGCCTAGAGTTTCCCCCTGCTGGAGTCCTCCTATTTCTTGGAGACTTCCCTAAATCCCCCAAGTGCAGTGGCCATTTTCGGTTTTATCAAGACTCTGATTGTTCCTAGCAAGGATATTCCATTGTTAAAAAAATCCTATGGATAAAAGGTTGGAACCCTTTTCCAAGGTGTTATTCTCCCTTGCTCTGCAACCGGTCATTGCTGTCCTGTCCATGAGCCAGATCCTGAGTGGTCCATGGATATGTCAAGAGAACCTGGTTCAATCCTTAGAGATCATTCGGTTCTCCCAACATTTAGAACTTATGCCTGTTGCCCTGCACCACTGTGCTGATGGGCTAGCACATATGTGCCCAAGATCTACAATGAGCCTCCTATCTGTACATATGCAGGGTACCCTTTGGCTCAAATGCTGGTATGTAGAACATCAGTGCAAAAAATGCGTTTTGCACTTGCCTTTTGATGGTGGGCAGATTTTTTTTAGCCTCTTTTGGACAACTTAACCAAGGGCATCACAGAAGGAAAAAAAAGCATCCTTTTGCCTCAGAAATAGAAGACTAATGCTGGCCATACACGTATAGATTTTCGTCCGGAAATTTTCGTTTCAAGAAAATTCATTTGATTTTCTAATCGTTAGTGGGGTTAAATCGATGTCCTTTTTCGACTGCAGCGACGGGAAAATTCGTAGGGGCAGAAGGGAAAACTTTTCTCGATCAACGAATTTTCGGGCAGTGTATGTGGTAATCGTTCAGAAATGACATTCATTTTAAAATTAAATGTGAAAAGCAAAAGACAATTTTCGAACGACATTCGTCTATTCAAAGAATGTTCAAAGAATGTTCAAAGAATGTTCAAAGAATATTCCCGGCCGAAATTCTGTGCGTGTATGGCTAGCATAAGCCTCAAACAGGAAAATAATGTATCCAGATAGCAAGGATAACTTGTTTCAAATTTGTGGCAGTGTTGAATTGTACGTTTGTTAACTTGCTACACATTTTCACTGGCAAGTTGTGCACTTGCAGAGCACCTAAAGCACAAGTTCTGGTTGACACTTTTCAAATTTGTAGCAAATTTGTGTGGCAAGTCTCTAGCAAGAACAAAGTTGCAGGGGTGCATCTACAGAAAAAGCTCTGCAAGTCTACAGCATGCAAATTCAGCCACAGTGACCCCTGTGGTAGGATGACCATTGCACAACATAATTGAACCAGAACTTGCAGCAGACTTGCAAAATGTTTGCAAAGGAAGTTGATCTGGAGTCAGGCAATGTGGACTTGCTGTAATTGTGCAACAAACTTGTGAAGCCTGGCAAGTCTAGCAATAGCTTAGAAAGTCATTTTCAAACTTGCAGGACAATTACTCTTGCTATCTTGGTACTTTAGAAGCTCAGAAGAGTTCATTTCTTCCAGTGCTCTAGGTCCAAAGTCAAGCCTGGAATTCGGCTCTACTGCAAGCCTAAACTTCCTAAGCCTGCAGACAAGTCCTCCTCAGTGAGGGGACAATCCCATTATCAAAGTAAGAAAACGTCTGTTAGCCTTTACTACCACCAGGACTGAATACAACTCAGACGCATAGGTGAGGGACATAATATCTGCACCACTTCATGTTGCCAAGTCTGCCAATATCTCCAAAAAGGTGATAAGACGTCTGTTGCTTTGTGACAACTCCTCTCTCTGGGAGCCAGTCATTGTCCTAGGCTTCAGGGTTTCTACTCAAACATATTTGCTGACCCCAAGGCAAAAAGGGGCATTTGCCCTATTCTGGATCTGCAGGCACTCTAAATCTTCATTTGAGCACAAAACTTTTGCATGGGATCTATCAGGTCAGTTATTGGGACAAGAAGGCACAGTCACTGGACAGTAGCATGCACCTGACTTCCAAGGACCAGGTTATCCCTGGCCTGTTGGCATAGAAGCTCGGAAGTTGAGGAAATCCTTCCTTCCAGTCTGAAAGATTCTCATAAAAGATGCCAGCCTGATAGGGTGGTGACACTCTTTAATGAAGGGGACTTGGTCACTGGGGGACGCTCTTTTTCCAGTCAACATGCTGTTTGATTAACTCTTCAGGTCAGGACCTCTCGATGGCAAGGTTACATCCGACCTAAATTTAGTCAGACAATGCATACCAACCAGAAATCTCATGACTCAAGAGAGGTCAAATTAGGTTCTTCCTGTACCTTCACCTGTAACCCTGTGGGACCTCAACCTGGATTTATCGGCCCTAAAAAAAAAAAAAAAAAAAAAACATTTTGAGAGTGTCCTCTGCCTGCTTTCATTCACAAGGTAGATTTCCTTGTTGTCACCACCTCTGCTGGGAGGTGAGTTTTAGGTATTCCTCTGTCTTTACAATTCACTCCTATTACTGCTTTTCCACAAAACTGGAGCATGATGGGAGTGGGTGGGGCTATATCTGGCTGTTTGCTAACATCCGATATCCTGTAGGCAGCAGCATAACCCTGTTGTCTCACCATTAACCCTGTGTTCCCTAATGAACTCCAAGGAAAATATTTTACTGTAAGTACAGAAGAACTGTTTTCTCCTTGAGAGATAAACTGGATATAGTACAGTTTACGCTCAAATGTTTCTTGGCTCATCCTTCCACCTCTTCTTTGTTTCTATGCTCTGAGCCTTTGACAGTCTTAACTGGCAGCTGCATTCTTTCTTTTACAGTATCTACGGGACATTATTCCCCCCTTACCTCTATTGCATTCATTAGTGAGAAAAGGAATAAAGTAAAGGTATATTACTGGTATCACTGTTGAAATACATATTTGGCAGCTGTTTCATACGAGAGAAAGCCAGTATGCACAACAAGGCAAGACAGCTCTACTACCTGGCTCAGCTTTTTACTTCCAGTATCGCCCATTCACTTTCCTTCCCTTTCATTTTACAGTGAATTGGTACACAGCAAGCTGGGAGTTGAACTAGGAAATAGTAAACTGGACTTGCAACAACGCTCAAAGCTAAGGATTGCATTCCCGAGATCCTCAGGGGAAGGGGTGCAGGCTGCCAAAAACCCTATCCAAAGAAGTGCATACATAAAATGAAAGAGACACTGCTCTCCCAACCAGCCACCATAGTATGAAAATAAGATTGGCTTTGCCTTTCCTTTAAAAAATGTTGCTCCCTCCAGTGGTGATCGGAAAATCCTCGGTCCATGAGCACAGTGTCTCTAACATATGCGCAGTGGGAAGCTCGCTGTGAAACAGCAGGAAGTCAGTCGACTTCTCACAGTCAAGATGGCTGCGCTAGGGACCCGAAGACCAGTAAAAATCTGGGTCCGGTGAAGACCATGCTGGACTCCAGGACTGGCAAGTGTATGTTTAATAAAATTCACCACCTACAGTATTTCAAGCTCCTGACTTCTAATGTTTCTAGAAATGTCTAAAGTTCCTCCTTAGGAGAGCCTAAAGCAGCATTTTTTTTACAGGAATGGTAGCATTCTTAGCCTTACACTACTACTTTTTCTTTCCAGCAAGGCAGTTCACATTGCTTTAAAGTGCATCTTTCATTACAATTTCACACTTAATATAAACCAGTAATTTACCAATGTTAACAAATCGCAGCTTATCATATTCATCATTTATAACATTAAAAATTCTCCCTTGTAAGCTGTGAAAACGAACACACCACTTTATTAAGATTTTTAGGCTCTGCTAGGTACACTGGAAATTATTGCAGTGTATTTTAGTGTACAATGATCTTTGCCTAATATCTAAAGTGGTTTTACTTATATCATAAGTTCACTTATAATAAATCATCTTAATGAAACCGATTTCACTTTTTCAGAGGAGTTTAGGTACATGTTAACACAGTTGTTTTTTTTCCCTCACATCTGTTCGAAAAAGGGAACAAGTTTGGGGACACTTGTCCTGGTGACAACCAGGGATTACCTCACTTTGGAGGGATTTCATTTTCTTGTTTTGGTAATGGGACAGGAAGTAAAGTAAAATCTACCCGGTGGGGATACGGATTACCCCCCCCCCCACCTTTTCCTTTTCTCTCTCCAAAGTTGAAGTTTTCCTTTAATTCTACTCTTCACTCCAAACCCTTCATAGGCATACATAGGCTTCATAGGCCCTAAATATGGAACTAGGTCAAAAGAGGGAGGAGAGATAAAGGCGGGTTCAGGAAGGGTATGCTGTTGTCATTAGACCTTTGTAAGTACTTAAAGGCTACGGATTTGGCCTAAAGTTCTTGATGGTACTGCAGACCCTTTATAGTGCACCCACCGCTAAGATCTCGGTGAGAGGGTATGGCTCACAACAAATAGATATTCACAGGGGCACTCGACAAGGATGCTCCCTATCCCCCATTTTATTTAGATTAGCTCTGGAACCTCTGACTATCAAACTTAGACTCCATCCTGATATCAAAGGCATACATTGTGGGGATTCAGAACACAAGTGTGCTCTTTTTGCTGATGATTTTCTCCTGCTTCCCCCCCCCCCCCGATCACGTCTCTAGCATTCTATACCAAGCATTGCGCCAATTCTCCATTCTATCAGGCCTTTCTGTTAATCATTCAAAATCGGTTGCCCTAAATTTAACATTGGACGCAGCTACAGTCACACAAATACAACAAGCATTTCCTTTTAAATGGAAGATCCCAAATTTGGGTATCTCCCTGACCCCCAACCCCAAATACTTTATACCAAGTAAATTACCCTCCATTATACAGAAAGATGATAGCGGATCTTCAAAGATGGGATAATAATCTCCCATCATGGTTCGGTAGATTGTACACAATCACAATTAATATTTTACCATGGGTATTGTACCTAATCAGAATGCTTTTCATCTCCTCTAGTATGCCGGATCTACATGAGTTTTAAAAAAAAAAAAAGGTTTTGGAAATTTATATGGGGGAAAAAAGAGACCTCGGGTGAACAAACGCACCCTGTACACACCCAAATCGAGAGGCGGCCTGGGAGTTCCAGACCTCGCCAAATATTTTTATGCAGCGCAATTGGCACAACTAATTTGCTACCATTCTTTATCATACCAACCTTCTTGGATGAAAATAGAATCCACCCTGTACCTCACAAAACCATATAGTCACTTATTGTGACTGAGATCCAAAGACAGCCCGATCATGCTGTGTCCCTCATTATCTTTCTCATTAAATCTATGGGACAGATTAACAAAATCTTATGGCTTGAAGTCTCCACACACTCCCATGGCTCCCCTACTTTGCAACCCTGATTTCATCCCCGGTCTCAATTTCCACATTCTTCCCTGGTGGACAAACAAGGGACTGATACGCATTGCTGACCTTTGTGATAATAGAGGGATCTTATCTAAAGAAACCTTACGAGACAAATACCAACTCCCGAACTCAGAATTGTTTTATTATATCCAAATTGTACATTAATTTTAGGTCCCTACATCGTAAATCTGATCTCACCACCTCTACCTCAATGGAGTATTTTGTGTAAATCCTACGATAAACACACTGGGCATATTTTCAAAATCTACAATATATTGACTTCTAAATCAGAAAAACTATTTTATATGATGAAGTGGGAACAAGACATAAGTGAGACGTTCGAAATAGATGAATGGTTCCGAATGGCCCAGAGTGGTTCGAGATCTTACATAAATACTTCCTTGATAGAAGTAAATGATAATGTTGAGATGGTACATGGTTCCAGTGAGAGTAGCAGCATATGTTGCGGGGGCCTCTTCCTCTTGCTCCCGTGGTTGTGGTATAGAGGGCACGGTAGTCCTGTCCAAAAGTAAAACACTTCTTGATCCGTATTTATAATTTATTTATTCACTTACAGAGGTATATTTAATTAAATCTCCATAGCAAGCTCTTCTGGGACGTCCAGTCGAAGGAACATCAAAATGGACAGGAAAACTTATAGCCTTCATTTTTGCTGCAGCCAGGTTAGCAATAGCCAGATCCTGGAGGACACCTACAATCTCCTTTGACTTGGTAAAAAACAAGTTGTCATGGATTATGGTGAACAAACGCCTCTCGGCAATCTTATTAGACTAATGAGCTTTGTTTGAAAAAAATTGGAACCCTGGATCAAATACTTGTCTGACCCCTTGTAAGCTGCCAGGGATTAGATTAGTATAGATCATGGAGTGCATCTTCTTTCTCTTAGTAATCTCTCTTCTCTTTTTTTCTTTTCTTCTTTCTTTTCGTTTACTTCTTTTCCTGTACTCTCTCTGTAGAACCAGGGAGAAAGACCTTGCTAAATCTATTGCATTGAAGGGATGGCTGCAGTCCCCAGTTAAGAAACATATACAGTGGTTAATGGTAACCTATCTCTTCGACTCCACCATAGTTGGGAAAGGGGACATCGGCCCTACGGCCACTTTATTGTGGCCCTCCCTCTCCAGTTTTATTTTTGGAGAAGCGACGGAGACACCGACAGCTCTTTTATGCCACTTATGTTACAGGAATATTTTTTGGTGCAGCTTCCTCTTACTTGACATGGTTCGTCGAGTAAAGTGCAGTAATAGAAGTGCAGGCTGGATGATGGAAAAATACTCTTTCCAAAATGTTTATTGTGTAATAATGCAGCTCTATGCAATACTGTTAAAGCTCTTAAATGTTTTTCTGTCTTGAAAGCTTCAGTAAAAAAATAATCATTGAGACAGAAAAGGGGGAAGAGCGAGCCCCCCCTAGAAAATTCTCAGTCATTCCCAAATCTGTTGGTACCCTTCTACGAAAAAATAAAAGTTTTCTCTGAAGTAACATGAAACTGACAAAAGTAATGGATATCCATCTTTGTTCATTATGTATTTAAAAAAAAAACAATGATTGCCTTTTTGGATTTGACAGAATATTTTAATTAGTGATAAAACAAATGACATAAAAATGATGGGACCCTTAAAGTGATTGTAAACTTCAGTCATGAAATGTGAACAAAGCACATACTGTATATCTGTAGTGTTTACTTACCTGTCTCAAAAAGTCTAAGTGGTGTTTCTCTCTGGATCTTCATCCCTATGTTATCAGCATGTGTGACTTCTGAAAGTTTTCCCAACACATGCAATAAATTTGTGACGGAGCGGGAGCTCAGCACACAGTTTGTCTATTCAGAACACAACTCTGTCCTTCCTTCGCTCCTGTTTGCTGTGTGGAGGTGGGTGTGCGTCTTTCCTCCAATCAGCTTTAACAAAGTGTAACTGCAGCTCTAGGCTCTGTCCTCTGTGATACTACAGATGAAGAATGATTTTGACACAATTCTGCCCTTTTGAAGGGATGTAGAGAAGACTGCAGATAAACAAGTAAAATTTATGTAGGAGGATTTGTTTAATCTCCATGTATCACCTAAGGCCAATCATGTCACTGGGTATATGAGAGGGTTTACAACCACTTAATATTTTTGTAGTACAATTTTTAGATGCAGTAACTGAAAGAAAGCACTTTCTGTATCTGCCAACAGGTAGTTTGGCCAGCTCTCCTTGACCAAACTGCTCCAGCTGTCGTGTGTTTTTAGGGTGCCTTCTCCTTGCTGACTAATTCAACTTTTTCCATAGATGATCAATAGGATTTAGATAAGGCTTTATCACTCACTTAGGACTAGTCCAATTTTTTGTTCTTCATCATTCTTAGGTACATTTAGCTATGTGTTTTTTTGTAATCATCCTTTTGGAACATAACTTGTGACTAAGGCAGAACTTTCTGGTACTGGGCAGTATGTTTTACTCCAGGATTGAGATCCTTGCACAGATATCTTTAAAGCACTCTGTGCCAGATGCAGCAAAGCAGCTCTGAAACATAACTGATCACCCTTCATGTTTTACAGTATGGTGTTCTTTTCAAACTTTTTTTTTTTTTTTTTTGCAGCCAAATTGGGATAATAACAACTATATATTTGTTACAAACGAAATCAGAAGGGATGGGGGCTAAAGAGCGACCCCCTAGAACGGCTGCATAAAGGGATGCTCACACCAACTGTGTAAATTTTGAAAAATCTTTATTGAAGAGCAAAAAGACACATTGTCTAAAATTACCCCTTGTGGGGGAAACAATATACAGTACATAAAAAGGTTCAATGGTGAAGATAAACAACAAACAAGACAATCAACATGAAACAATGACTCACACACACGAGGCCGGCCACACATTCACACTAGAAGATCTGACCAACAGAGTTGCATACAGGCTGCATACGTTCCTGATCGGAATCTTAGGATGCTGCTCTGTTATGGGTCTGTTGGTCGGCATGCCACAGTTGCAAAAATTGCACCACAAAGATATGACTAGGTCACTTCAACTACAGGTTCCATCACAGTGCAGTTCAAAAATTTCCTATGATATAAGCCTGATAAGTCAGCAGGCTGCTTCTGAACCAGATCACTTGATATAGTTGGAGTTCTGGAAATTGAATTTCAAAAAAGTGGATAAACCAGTGGAATATATAAATCAAAGACAATGCATGTCATTCCTGAACTCATGTAGATAGTGATTATTGGGACTCTACAGCTTCAATTAAAGTCCTCAAGAACTGGGATGCAGTTGGAGGAATGTCTGTATGTCACTGCTGTCAGGCTGAATGCGATGTCAGTTCATTTGGCTGGACAGTGATGAATAACCTAAGGTAAGCGAAGTACAGAGTCCACTTTGAATATAGGGGTAACGGTGTCAGGCCGACATGATCACCCTGCCACGATGGAGTCTCTCCTTGTGTAGAAACAGGTGCGGGAGCTGGGGAAAGACGCAGTATTACTTGGTAGCTGCGCAGGCTCACACCACAAGAGGGCTATGTCTGGCATGGGAGCATCGCTATTGGCACACAGAGGGCCTTTGATGTATAGATATCAGCTCGATATTCAGCCCAGACCTCCCGGTGTTCACTGCCTTTTCTCTATCGCCTATTTCCAAATAAACTTTTTAGCTCACCGTTAATTCTCCAAGCTGGAAAGCTGCTTTGTAACGGAAGACTGCTGCGGCCCATCAGTGGATAAGGTGAGCATGGAAGCCCAGTGTTCGCGTTCCGCTGCGGCGTGCCACGAGGAGGCAGCATGTACCATGCGTCGCGGACTTGTTACGCCATAGACAGGAGCTGGAACGCTACGGTGGCTCTTCCGGGTGGTGTGCGGCCGGCGTGTGACGTCAACGCGTTTCGCGTGCGTGACGCACGCTTCTTCAGGACGTCATTGGTTAGTACGGAAGATCAATATAAAGGGGTGGCCTGATTGGTAAGTGCAGACAGGTGACAGCACAACAGACATTCCTCCAATACTGCTTCCTATGTGATTAAAAAACCGGATGGTGTAGCACCATCTTGTGGTTAAAAACCGGTAATGCTAATTATTTCATATTTACTGGCTGGTTTTTGCGTGGCTCAGAATTTAAGCAAAATCAACAAACATCTAGCGGTATGGTGGAATCACTTTAAGCCGATTTCATCATTTAATGCAAATATTGCTGCCATAGTTTGACTTCATTTACCGGGCATCATAACGATTACTCCCAAAGTTAAATCGGATAGACATAACACAGAGTATTAGAAGTTACATAAACTTCATAGGGGAGTCGTGGATCAAAATGGAATTCGGGTCAAACCAAGGACAGACATTTTTTACATATAGGGGAAGGAGATTTAACCGTATCATTTAGAATAATTCATAAGAAAGAACCGTATAGGTAGAGTTCAACATTATTTTCCCTAAATGGAAGGAACTGATTCCAATAATAGTATAAAATAAGGTAAGTCGACCAAGACAGTTATAGCATACAATCCAAGAAAGTGGGAAGGGCCCACACAAAATAAAGGACATAATGTACAGTCCAACTTGGTTACCGTGCAGCTAGAATGATGTCACATACAGAAACCAGTTACATAGTAAAGTGGTCATATTCCCTATTTCGTTTATACTATATTAGAACTCTATTCTCCTATAATTGGATTCACCCATACACCTTTTTCCTATCATAAAAAAACAATTTATCTATCCCAGCCATGTCCACCTAACCTTCAGCAGTCCCTTGATTTATGGTTCCAAAAAGACACGGAGGCTCATCTCAGTGTTCAGGCCTAGAGGAACTAAAGTCTGGAGTCTAAATATCCAGGCTTTCTCCTCTTTTAACAGGACTTTATCAAAGTCTCCTCTCCTGGAGGATATCTTAAGGGCCCAAAAGCCTATTACCTTCAGGCCTGAAGGATCACTGTTATGCTTCTCGGCAAAGTGTGTGCCGATGGGAGTATCTTCTTTGAGACGCACACTTTTGAGGTGTTCTCCTATTCTAATGCGTAGTTGCCTTTTGGTCTTTCCTTCATACATTTTGTGGCATGGGCACTTGATGATATACAATACCCGGGAGGTGGAACAGTTTATGAAGGACTCAATGCTATAGATGGCCTTAGCTGTAGAATCAGTATAGACTTGTGTTTTAATTACATGGCCACAGATCTGACAGTGACCACATGGGTGCATCCCCTTTAGGGGTTGCAATTCAGTAAGCCAATTGGTTTTAGGGGTACGTATAAACTCGGAGCGCACCAGGTGGTCATTGAGGTTTGTGGCCCTCTTGGCCGTCAGAAGTGGTCGTGGACCCATTATGTTTTTCAGTTGTTCATTTTTCTGCAGTATATGCCAATGAGATTGAAGTATATGTCTTACTTTGTCCCAATGGCAACCGTATTTGGTGATCAAACGCGGTAGATTGGGATTTTCCAACTTTGGTTTTTTTTGGGTCAGTAAACTATCTCTATCCCTGACCGCTGCTTTTTTCCTGGCCCTCCTGATCACTCGGTGTGAATATCCTCGCTCACGGAACCTCGCATATAACTCTTTGGATTCCCGGATATAGTCCTCACCGAATGAGCAGTTACGTTTAATACGAGTAAATTGTCCCACTGGGATCCCCATTTTTAGGCTGATTGGATGGTAACTGTCAGCCCTAAGAAGGGTGTTGGCAGCCGTTGGTTTTCGAAATGTAGTGGTAACTAGTTTACCTTCCCTAAATTCAACCTTTAAATCCAGGAAGGAAATTGTTTTCCTATGCGCAATGTGGGTCAATCGAATGTTACGTGAGTTAGCATTGAGTTCTGACATAAACTGCTCCAGCTCGAGTGGTGTACCGTCCCAAATCATGAGCACGTCGTCTATGTACCTCAGCCAGGTGAGGGCATGGCTGAGGTACATAGACGAGGTGTACACCACTTCCTCTTCCCACATGCCCAAATGTAGGCAGGCATAGGAAGGAGCCCATGGGGCTCCCATAGCCGTTCCTCTAATTTGTTGATAGAAGTGGTTAGAGAACTGGAAGACATTATTCAGTAAAGAAAATTCGAGTAATTCCAGAAGGAATTCGTTCTGTGGACCCTTTAGGGGAAATTGTTGTTCCAGAAAGTGATATACTGAAAGTAGTCCCCAAGGGTGGGGGATAGAGGTGTAGAGGGACTCCACATCTATACCTACAAGTAGGATATCAGTGGTGAACTCAAGATCTTTGATCTTGTTCAGGACGTCCCCCGTATCTCTCACATACGAGGGAAGGTCCAGAACAAGATCCTTGATCAATGAGTCAAGGTATTTACCAATCCTATCCAGTGGACCCCCACAGGCAGACACAATGGGTCTGCCCGGGGGGTCCACTGGATTTTTGTGTATTTTAGGTATGATATAGAATGTGGGTATATTATACTCCGCCACTTGCAAGTATTTTTTCTCCCTGGTGCTAATCAATCCAGCTTCATGGGCAAACCCCAGTTTTTCATTGATATTGAGGACTAATTCTGGTAGTGGATTAGAAAGGAGTTTTTTGTAGGTTGCTTTATCTGACAGAAGACGTAGCGCTTCTTTTTCATAGTTATCGACTGTAAGCAACACCACATTTCCCCCTTTGTCACTTTTTTTAATAATTAAATCATTTGCCTTTTTGAGGTCACGTAAAGCGGTTCTTTCATCCCGTGTTAAGTTATCGGAGGAAAGTGAGTCCCAATCAACCAATTTTAGGTCTTCTTCCACAAGCATTAAGAAAGAGTTTAGCCATTTGTTGGCACAGAATTTGGGCATCGTGGTAGAACGTATGCTAATATTGCTCTTTCTCAATTTGTCAATGTCTTGAGGGACCTCATCTTCCTCTGAAAACTCACCGGCTTCGTCTAGTAGTGACTCTAAAGCTGACAGGGCTTCTTCTTCTTTTGTATTTAGTTGTGATTCATGTGAGGTCGCAGCACTTCCATCATGCACTAATTCCCTTGATCTCCTAGTTTTTCTCTTTCTTTTTCTTTGCCTCCTTTGCTCTTTTTGGGTCCCTTTTTTAAGATTCCCTTTGGGGTATTGGGCGGAGAGACATCCTCCGCCATACCTTCCCTTAAAAAAGTGACCGAGCGATCATCGTCACTTCCTGAGGGCATAGATTCATAGCTGGAATAATTCCTATAACTCCCTCCTCTTCTTCTCGACTTGTTCTGTCTATTTTTGGAAGCTAGGTCAAAAATTTCCCCCCGGGCCCAATCGTCTAGATCTCTTTGGAATTTTGACTGCTTAACACTTTTTAGATTTTTTTGGGTTCTCTCGATTTCCTTTTTAAGGAAATCATTCAACTTCTGGAATTCTTCCAGTTCTTTGTGTGGTTCTAGTTTTTCTAATATGATTTTAGTTTCTTCCTGAATCTCTTCCAGTTGTATTTTTTCTTCTTCCACTATTAACGCCATGACCCTAATACCATGGGCTATGCACTCTGTTTTCCACTTTTCTAAAAAGCGTTCTGTATGTAAGTGCATGGCTGGTATGACTCTCTCACGTAAACCTCTTGGTATGAGCCTGCGCAGCTACCAAGTAATACTGGGTCTCTCCCCAGCTCCCGCACCTGTTTCTACACAAGGAGAGACTCCATCGTGGCAGGGTGATCATGTCGGCCTGACACCGTTACCCCTATATTCAAAGTGGACTCTGTACTTCGCTTACCTTAGGTTATTCATCACTGTCCAGCCAAATGAACTGACATCGGATTCAGCCTGACAGCAGTGACATACAGACATTCCTCCAACTGCATCCCAGTTCTTGAGGACTTTAATTGAAGCTGTAGAGTCCCAATAATCACTATCTACATGAGTTCAGGAATGACATGCATTGTCTTTGATTTATATATTCCACTGGTTTATCCACTTTTTTGAAATTCGATTTCCAGAACTCCAACTATATCAAGTGATCTGGTTCAGAAGCAGCCTGCTGCCTTTTCAGGCTTATAACATAGGAAATTTTTGAACTGCACTGTGATGGAACCTGTAGTTGAAGTGACCTAGTCATATCTTTGTGGTGCAATTTTTGCAACTGTGGCATGCCGACCAACAGACCCATAACAGAGCAGCATCCTAAGATTCCGATCAGGAACGTATGCAGCCTGTATGCAACTCTGTTGGTCAGATCTTCTAGTGTGAATGTGTGGCCGGCCTCGTGTGTGTGAGTCATTGTTTCATGTTGATTGTCTTGTTTGTTGTTTATCTTCACCATTGAACCTTTTTATGTACTGTATATTGTTTCCCCCACAAGGGGTAATTTTAGACAATGTGTCTTTTTTGCTCTTCAATAAAGATTTTTCAAAATTTACACAGATGGTGTGAGCATCCCTTTATGCAGCCGTTCTAGGGGGTCGCTCTTTAGCCCCCATCCCTTCTGATTTCGTTCCTGCAATTTGGCTGCGGTGGCTCCCCATGCTTTATTAGAGGCCATTTGGTACATTGACTAGTCTCCAGACGGAGTGTGTCTAGTAAACACAGACACCACAGTCTCAAGGCCTGGTGTACACCTTTTACTTATATTCTATATATTTGTTACACATTCCCATTCACATGGCATAAGTGTAACAAATAATAAAAAATTGCCACTAACATTTTTTTTTTTTTGCGTTATTGTCATGTTAAAAAATCTTTTAGTATTAAGGGGGGCTGTGAGAAGTTATGTTTACCATAATTAACTCTGTCTTTACTGTGCTGAACGATTTTAATTTTCATTAGTAAACTAGAATTGACCACTTCACTAACTAAGGGATAAAGATTTCAAGGCTTGGGTTCTGCACTGTCGTGCTTTTTTTTTTTTTTTTTTTTTTCATGGCAATAGAAGCTTGCCTTTATTGTCTTATGCATAAGGCCTACTCAAAAAGAAAAAGCTAAAAGGTAATAAATATTTTTTTAAACCCTTTTTAGATATGCTGTTTGAGTGGCAACACATAAACATATAGTGGGAGTTTCTCAAATATGACTACAAAAGCTTCATTTTTTTGCATCTGTGAACATAGAGCTAAAGCGACTTTTCAAAAAGTTCCAGTTTTGTTTCCTATGTTCAAAGGACATTTTCCCAGCAGCATTGTGGCTTGTCAATTTGCATTTTAGCAAAATCCAGTCTGGCCTTTTAATGTTTTTCTTTCAGCAGTGGAGTTCTCCTGGGTTTTCTTACTTTGAGCCCACTGTCACTCATAAAGCATTGGATAGTTCAATCAGACACTGATGTACCTCATCCTTGGAGCTTCTATCTCTTTGGAAGTTTTTTGGATCTTTGTCTACCATTTACACTTTCCTTCTGTTCACACTTTCCTTCTGTTCTCAATCATGCCAGAGTGGTTGGCTACACTCCCTTGGGCCTTAAACTACTTAATAACATTTTCAACTGTAGTCACAGGAACTTCAACCTGTTTGGGGTATGGTCTTTTTAGCCTTTACCTTTAAAACGCAGGTCCTATTTTTCTTTCTGATCTCCACTGACAGCTCTTGCCTTTGTTTACTCTGGTCCATGTTCAGTGTGATGCACATGATGATACCAAACACCAGAGTAAATGCTTTACTTTTCTCTATTTAAGGCCTTGTATGCTTGGACAGTTTAAGGCTTAACATCTGCTCTAGTGTAAAATCCTGGTGTTTCTCCCCACCGAGCAAGTTGCAAGTGGATTGTACAGCCAGCCATAGAGGTGATTGACTGTACATGGCCCATACTTGGGTATACGCCCATGCTTTTGTGCATCAGCGTAAACATTTGCGTGATGTAATCTTTGAACACAGAACTTCCACATTCAGGGAACATGTCACATGTACATTTTTACAGCAGTGCACAAGAGCATCGTCATATGCCTTATAAAAGCTGCATACTGTGATTAATTTCTTTGACCAACTGTACGCACCGCCTGTGGCACTCTGGGTGGGGAAAACCCTCAATGTTTTATGCTAGAGCAGATTATAAGCCTCAAACTATCTGTTTTTTGTAGGAGGAATGAAACAGTGTTTCAGTTACCTATAAGGGTACCAGCAAATGTTCCCTCTTTTATATACGTGTATTTAACCACTCCTCTACCAGCGGCATTTATAAACTGCAGATAGTAAAATTAGGTTTTAGACACAGCAGCCGGAAGTGTGTTTAAATTTGTTCACCCGGTGATGGGCTCTCTGGTCAAAGTGATGTGGATGGCTGTAATGCAGTGTGATCACTTCCACAGCCTGCCCCAAGGGTAACACCCCCCCCCCCACACTCAAATGCCCCACCATACCTCCTGTACTCCCCATAGTCCCATCTCCGAATATGGAACTGGCATGGTGGGTGTTGTCGAATGTATTATTATTTTACATCACTTTCAGGTTCAGCAATCATTTTTCCCAGCCACTGTAGCCAAGGAAGAAATTATTGGAGCAAAATCTGTGCTCTGTTCGCTTCAGTGGGGGCATGAGAGACATCATGGATCTTTTAGAAGTAAAGTTTAGTGAACTCAACTTGTCTTTACAGTATACGATCGCATAGGGAGTGTTGATCCGCTATGTGATATCAATAAAGTTAAGTGTTACAAAAATAGTGTTAGAAAAAAATGAAATAAGACAAAAAATGTTTCAAACTCCACTGCCGCTGCGTACACAGACATGAGGTTAAATGTCATGCGATGGACAATATTCATATAAAATTAATAATTGTGCGACATGTCACATAGTGCCGTAAACATCAGGGTGAAAGCAATAATTCTAGAGCCATTATTCACGATTAACTATACATTTATAGCAAGTAAAGACGGTGCCTTTGGACAATGTTAAGTACTAAAGTTAGTTGCTGGTTAACAGTCTCAAATAATTATATAAGGCTTGAAATGTTTGGTATCTGTTTTCTTGTTGTGTCCTTATTTTTTTAGATTTTACCAAATATTTAGGTAATACCAGTATATTGTGCACTAAAATCATCTTTAGTTTGTTTTTGCTGAAAATATGAATTTAAAAAAACGTGCACTAATATCATGTGGCATACAAAATTGCAACTACCACTATTTTTCATAAAAATCTATAATGTTTGGAGGCTTTAGCTAATTGTTGGACTCAGAATGTGCAAAACCTGAAAAAATGCCTCTGGCAGAAAAGTGGTGCAGTGATAAGATTTAAAAAAATCTGTTTATTTTCACATGTATAGCTTTAATCAAAAAATATCTTTGTTTTTTCTTTAAGGTTTAAATATATATTCTCAAGTTCTTATTTCATCTTGTTTTGGTCTTTTTATTTATTTATTTATTTTAAGTCAGGTGGTGTTAAATATTCATGAGTAAGCTTGTTTCTTCAACGAACACTAGTTCCTAATTTGAATACTTTATTAATCAATCCATTTGAGTGATTCACTCAGGGGCTGAGAACTATTCATTCAAAAAATTCAAATGAACAAATGTATTCACAGCCTATGAACTGTACTTTGTTCTTTTCATTAAAAACCACAATTCAGTTAAATGAACTAGCCTTTCAAGTTGATTTTATAAAAAAATAAAAATGAAATAAAAACTCAAGTGGGGAAATATCCTGCCTACTAAAACGTATTCCTTTTAAAATGGGTGGGGGATGCCTGGGTTTTACATTGTTCCAAAAAACCAATACATTCTGAGTTACTACTGATCCTGATGTCACATATGCAGATTCAGGGGTTCTGATTTTCTTCTGACCTCACTAGCCACATGTTTGCTCTGTATCAGTGATTCCGAAACTACTGAGGCCAGAGATTGTCAAGAAACTGGCATTTTTAGAAGGAATTCACCAATGGCATATACTCCATGTTTCATAGTACAGGTGTCCTTTAACCACACACCCTTTAAAGGACATAGACTTGAATGGCATGTACCTGTTCCACAGGAGCAATGGCCCCATTTAAAGTCTAGGGAACATTATTGCATAGACATGGCCAGACTTTCACCAACTGTATACAATGCATAGGCCCATTGCTGATGAAGTAGGAAAGAATGAATGGGGGGGGGGTTTGATAATCAAGATAGTCTAGTTAAGGGGGCTAGGGATGGGAGCTTGGAGGGTTATGACAATAGTGAACACGTGCCTTAACAATAATGTTTTATTTCACTATTCGTAGCTATGCTGACAAAACATAGTAGGTAGATGTGCAGTGCACCGAATGGAAATTTTTGGTACCAAAACCGAAAATGCAGGATGCACTTGGCCAAAAACCCAAAAATAACAGTTTTTAAAAAAATATTCAGTATCTAGATTTTTATATATATATTTGGATTTGATTTTTTAATTCATATCATGATTTTATTGAATATGCATTTATTGTTGGCCATTATTTGAACCTTAAGTGCAAGAAAAATGTATTCCTTAAATTTTTTTATGTATGTCTTCACACTTGTCCGTTGCGCTTCTGTTGTGGTGTTAAAAATCCTGCTTGCTACATTTTTGGTAAGTTAAAAAAAAAAAAAAAAACACATCTCCCTGGTGAAATGCTTTAAAAATGCAGCAGAAATGCATTAATAACGCACCCATGTTACATTTTTGATGCTGTTTTTGAGTCATGTGACCCATGAAAAACACCCATTAAGCACAGTGAAATCAGGGCAAAATCATGTGCGTTTTTTGGCGCCATTATCCACACCCTTTTCTCTTATTGGCAAAATGCCGATAACATTTTCGGACGTTTTTTTTTTTTTTCCAGTCTTCGAAATTTCAGTCCACCTCACTAGTAGGTCACCTGCTTGTACCAGTGTTTAGTGTCACATGCCTTGTTTGTTTGAAAGCGATCATAGGAGATGTATTTAAATACAGTGCAGGTAATAGTTGTTTATGCAGACATGGTCTTCATAACACATCCAAACGGTGCTTAATAAATATATAGGAAATACCTTGTTATATACCTCATTATACTGGACCCAGTACCCCCATGCCAGCTAGTTTCCCATGACAGAATCTTCTAATGGACCCTTGCAAAATAATTAGAAACCCTTGTAAAGCTGTAGAAGACAAAATACTGCAGTATACATTAAAAATGTGTAGACACACAGGACTAGAGACCGCATCAAAAGCAAAACCTCCTAAGCCCCCGTTCACATTGGCGCAATTTGACAGAAGAAATCGCAGCCTAATACCGGCAATGGGAGCATCCAAATCAGTGTGCCGCCGACTTTTCCGCACCGCACCGTTTTCCAAAAGTAGTTCCTGCACTACTTTCAGCGACTTTGGGCGTGACTGCAATAGACATCTGTGCATGAACCCTCACAAATGTCTTTAAAGTCGCCCCTGATTCGGACTGAAATGCGGCTTTAAAATAATGCACGTTCAAGTGAAGTCGCACGATTTCAAAATTGTGTTCACTGTGAATGAGGGCTAAATGTACTACTGGAGTAGACACTGGGGAGATTTACTAAAACTGGAGCACTGGAGAATCTGGTTCAGCTGTGCATGGTACCCAATCGGCTTCTAACTTCAGCTTGTTCAATTAAGCTTTGACAATAAGCCCTCGTGCACATTTGGAGGCCGGTTTGAAATTATGCAAGTTCAGCTGAACTCGCACAATTTCAAACTCACATTTCATTGTAAGTTGTGAGTCGCCAAAAGTAGTGCAGGAACTTCTTTTTGAAATCGGTGTGACACCAACGTTGGGGTTCGGATGTGATTTGACATGTCAAATTGCCCTTACGTGAATGGGGGCTTAAACTTGAAAGCTTGTTGGTTTGTATGCAGAGCTGCACCAGATTTTGCACGCTCCAGTTTTATAACCACTGAGTACAGTTGCCGCCTTCCTTACCCTGCTTCTCAAAAGTGTTTGCTTACTTCCAAAATACAGGTACAAATTAAGGCCTGTACCTTGAAGAATTCAGTGAATATCTACCAAAACTAGGCTCAATATCTAAAATACTGCCACCATAGTTCTGTATTGACAAAAATGTTACATTGAAAATTTGGAGTGTTTCCTGGTTTGATTATCCAGAAAGCATTTGCATGAATTTTGCAGTTTAATACCACAGGTATCTTGTTCATGGTCCCTTCATTATAACTAAGAGATTTGCAGCAGTTAATGAATGCCCAAGTACAATAAAATGTTTTCTAGCTCTGCCCCTGCTTTCTGACAGTGATAGAGAGAGATTTTTTTTCAACATAAATCTGTTTAATTTACATGGATTTGCCAGCTGAAGACGCTTACTCCGTTCCAATTTTCAACAGCTGGAAATTAATGCATTTGGCTCCCAACACCTCCTCATTGACTGCAGCTGTTCACAAGCACTTGTCCGCATTATAATGCACATCCATGCATATTTTATGCATGTGTGTGCACAGTAGCACCTCCACCACCTTTTATGCTTAAATATTTTTTTGCAGTGCGATATTGCAAACAAAATTGTCATTAAAAGATCAACTATTGAGTCTATATTGTGTTTTATTTCACTAGCTCTGTGTCATAGGGTTATTGGGTTGTGAAGTAAATAGCATCTTTCCAGAAGTTTAAGTCCTTCAGGTCTAAGAATAAAGACTGTCAAATTAGTTGCCTATAATGCTTCATTGCACTTGACCTTATTTCACTGTTAAATTTTAGATATTTACATCCAGTTTATACAATTTTACCTTGGAGCACTGCATTTCCACGCAGTACATAATTGTGCAAATTAGTGTGATTAGTAAAAGCAGGGACAAAGAAAGTAATTGCTCCATCTGGATTAAAAGTTACAATGTTCAACCTGTAAATAGATTACAAGGTTTTGGCTGTAGAGCAATTGTAATGTATATAAAAAAATAGAAAATTCAACACAGGGTGGCTTTAAGTAAGTATTAAACATAAAACAGTAAAGGGTGCAGCCCTGAAAATTACAATGAACATAAATGCAAAGACAAAGTCCTAATGTGAATAAAGTGTGATCATGCACACAAAGGTAAATGTGCTCTGCTAAGTGTATCCGACACCTGGTAATGCAGTCTCCTCACCTTATGGATAGCCCCTGTATTACCAGACGGGCTAATAGGGCATAGGACTTTCCCAGATATCAGAATATTCTGGATCCTGATGACACAATTAGTGCGATCAATAATCCTTATCCAAGGGACTTAATAAATACCAGACCTCTTCCTCAAGGGATCCAAGAACATTTGGGCAAAAAACCTCCAATTTCCAAAATCTATCCACTCAGCCATAAAAGAAAAGGTTCTGATATAGTGCTTTATCCTTAAAATGACACTTTATTGCTTACAAATGCATAAAAATTACCTGAAAAGGCACTGAACACAGTGCACTAACAGCGCCTGGTAAAAACACACAATGCTCTCGATGGATGGCAGGTGACGTCATCGGCCTATCCCCCTCTGTACGCCTTGCGTCCCTGGGCGGAACTTCCTCAGCGAATGAAAGGTAGAGGGACACGGCCGCTCATATAGAGCGGAAAGCTCATAAGGGACCGCCCACGGGCATCTTTTTAAGATGGCCGGTTTCCGGATCTTTTTAAGTAAGTATTGATAAATGTCTTACTGCTTTTGGTAATTGTAAAGGTGTACAAGCAGAAAAGTCCCATTTTTGGCAATATGCTATAGAGAAAGCTCATGCTTCCTGTTGATTGGAGTGCTGTAGCCTTGATTCAGTAGGGGAGCCATATCGAATTCAGAGAGACCGCTCTCACGTAGAGTACAGTAGTCTTTGTGTCAAGCATGGGACTTTTATGCTGGGACTGAGGCACCCCTACAAAAAAACACTGAGCAGGTAAAAATGTTGACTTTCATTTTAGGCCACCCTGACTTGATTTATTTAATAATCTTTAGATACATACAATTCCTTTTGTTTGGAAATAAATATTTCAAAATTTGCTAAGTTTGCAGAATAGATTTTGATGGATTATTTTCTCATTTGTTAAAATACGGTGAAAATGATTGAACAGCAGCTTTATAAATAGATAAATGGGACATTACGTATGAAAAGGGAAAAAAAAATATTGATTCTGGCCTTTTACAAATAGTACATAATGTTCTGTCCCACAGAATCCTAGGGATCTGCTTAGGAAACCTTGCAGGTGATCTGGCTTTTGCTAATAATGTCAAACCCTGAACACTTGTATCAAAATGTTTTTTCAGAAATAAAGCAAGGAGATAAATCCAGTTTTTTTTTGTGCAATGAAGTCACATGTAAGTGAAAAGTAATGCCACAATTCAGCATCTAAGGAAAGCCTGACTGCTGTGAAATGTAAATAATACTGTACAATGGGCACAAATTAATGTTGAATTAGAATGTTCTTTCAGCCTTCGTCACAAGTGCTCTTTTGTAAGCCCACGTCTGATCTTTTTTGTGACTTGTGAGAAGTAAGAGAAACCTTCTGCTCTTGTAATGGAAACTTTTCCATATTATCAGTGGTGTTGGGTAGCATGACTATAGAGCTTCAGTTTCCAAGCCTCCTCACCTTCTGTAATAAGAAATCCTCCTGACCCAGGAAATGTATAGCTTGTTCGGGTGAACTTGTAACAAAAGGCGAAATCTGGGTTATATGTGTGTTTTTTTTTGTTTTTAAATTACATTTTATTGTAGAGAGTTTCACAATGTTTTATAACAATACACATAATTACATATTCATACAGACCAAATAAAAGACCAACATAGGGCAGAAAAGTAAAATGTATTATAAAACCACTTAGGGATATAAAGGGTATTCTCAATCTAACAGCTACCCCAGAGTACAGAGTAATCTAGAAAGCTATCCGAGACCTATGAGTATAAACCAGACAGTTCAGCAAAACACATAGTTTACTATTGAACGTAAAAGGTGGAGGGGCTCAAGACCCTGGTCATAGTGCATTCCTTCTTTAAACAGCATATAGGGAATACTGCCATCAAAGACAAAAAGGTATCATTGGCAATTAGCAGAATCCAACCACCGACCGCAGTTCGGTGAGTTAATCTATGAAAGAGAGATCTGTGATAATGCCGGTAGTATTTCCTTCCCGTATTCTTTCTAAATGGCGCGTGTTCTGGTTTCCTCAATGGCGCAAGGTCGGTCTGTCATGCCTGTCTTTACTTCACAGGGAATTTATCATGTATAAATGTAATTAATAAATATGTTTAGAATAGGGAGATCAATCTCATCTCTAATGCTGGTATTCCTAAGCAACTCCTCAAGAGTGCAGTGGGGACAACCTTCAGTCTAGTAGCACCTGAATTGGTGTGCAGAGAATAAGGGAGTTGTAGATGTTAGAACAAATTGTTTTTATTTATTGAAAGACTAATTGAAGTTGTTAAAAAAAAAAAAATGTAAGGTGACTTTCAAAGTATAGCTGAGAAACAAGAATATCCGCGTCCTTCCATTTTTTGAAACTCTGAAGTGTAAGAATTTCTGGTAGAAGATTGTTTACCCAGAAAGGGTCTATAAGGGAAACTCATAATATCCAATACATGTTTTGCAGATTCCCTGATGTTTCCAATGAATTGCACTGTTAGGAATTGGAAGTGAGTTTCCACATATTTTGAGGCTTTCCTTAAAAGTAAAGGGTTTGTGCCTCCAGAATAAAAAGGCTCCATTCACATATTGGCATCCCGGATTGGGGGCAGGATCGCAGTGATTCCGAATCACAGCAAATCGCCGGATGCCAGCGCGATTCCCGTCACTTCCAATGGCACCCCAAACGTGGCACGATTTTCCCATGAATCGCGGTAAAATCATGCAAACAGAGTCACAGGACGCCAGGCATCCTGCGATTGTTTGCGCAATTTTACTGCGATTTGTCGGGCGACAATCGTAAAATCACACCGCGTTTAGGGTGCCATTGGAAGTGACGGAAATCGCGTGGGCATCCCGCGATTTGCCGTGATTCGGGATCGCGGGCATAATGCGACGATTCTGCCCCTGATCCAGGACACCAATATGTGAACGCAGACTCGAGGATATTGAAAAATGAATGTGTAAATTGCCCAACCCCCATTCAGCTATTCTGTATGTTAAAATGTAGTGAAATACACCCAGGGATTGGGGGTGGACAAGTCTCCCAGATAGTTTGGTTATGTAAGGTATTGTAACGCAATCTAGGTTGCTTTATTTTTCCAAACCTCTTCTGTTTGCAAAAGGATAAGGGAGAGGACTCTCATCTCAAGTAGTGAGTAAATATTTCAGTCTATCCTGCTTTATTGTTGTCTAAACTGTTGATCGAGCCACTCAGGAGCCTATGAGAGTTTTTTAAAAAGTACATCTTTGTCAACTACCGCATAAAGTCAAGCTGGAAACCGCATTGAGTATTGTAGATGGAGATGCTTGAGTTGCGTTTTAACTTCCTAAGGCTGGGTTCACACTTTTGCGTTTACAGACAGCGCATGTGTTTCGCACCGCATTGCTGTGCAGATCACATGTGATGTCTGTGCGATGCCGAATCAGCAAGGGATCCGAAAAGAGGAGGTTCGTGGCCCGTTCTGGGCAATTCCATTGCACAGAGCAGGCAAGTATACGCGTTTTGTTAATTAAAAAAAAAAATTACCTTTACAATCACTTTAAGAGCATGCTTTCTTTTATTTTTAAACCTAAATTATAACATATTTAGGGATCAGGGAAAAATGAGTGAGGAAAAAAAGGGAAGGGAGAGGAAAAAAGGGGGGGGGCAGAAGGTAAAGGAACTGGTGCTTACCTAGATAGTGGAAAGGCACATAGTAGTTAATCATTACTGAGCTGGAGCCTGTATGACCTGCGAGGACAGGTACAAAGCATAGTCTCATGAATACTGAAAGTCGTGCCCATAATGCCATGTTTTGCGGAATTGTTCCTCCTTGCAATTCATAGCCACTGTTAGAAATTCCATTACATTAGTCTCGTTTACCACAGCTATCCATTGACCAACTGATGAAGGGTCTTGCTTTACTTTTCTTATTGATCTACAGACTCAGAACAAGCATGCACATTTGTATATGTCAGAATATGTGGTATGTCCATGCTTGTTCCAGATCCATGACTATTAAATAGCCTTCACCTTCTAAAACAAGTCAGCAGTGAAAGCTTTTCTATTCTGACAGTTTTGTTTTAAAGAGAACCAGACACCAATAGTTATTCCTATGGCTTGCTCCTAAATGGCTATAACAGTGCAGTTTTGCTTTCCTGGAATTACTTTTTCTCTTTTTTTGTCATTATTTTTATACTGTTTGTTAAGCTGAGTTTCAGGCTATCCTACCTGAACTCCTGCTGCTAAGGCACATGAATATTTTGTCTTGTAAGAGATTCATTATCATTTGTTGTAGCATTTGTTTTCTATTTACCACATACCTGTTCATGTTCAATCGTTTATATTTGTATTTGTGTTTCAGTCTCTTTGCAGGATATTACAATGCGGAAAGCTTTCAGAAGTTCTACCATTCAGGATCAGCAGCTGTTTGACCGCAGAACCTTGCCAATTCCACTTCAGGAAACCTATGAGTTGTGTGAACATCCACCACCTCTTGATATCCTAACACCCTACAGGTATGTATGTTTAAACTGATCCCCACATACACAGTAGACATGTTTGAGTTATCACTAGAATTTTGTTTCCAGCCAAAGACGCCACAACAAAGTGTCCCCAATCTAAATTTCTTTGTAGAGGGACTTTGTTTTTTTTTTGTTTTTTTTTCTTATTTGGTTTTTAATATGTTTAATAGCATAAAGGTCGATTTTCTAAAATTTTAACAAAACAGAATTGCTCTTTATTAACCATCTCAATGCTCAGCACTTTCACCCCCTTCCTTCCCAGACCAATTTTTAGCTTTCAGTGCTCTTGCACTTGGTATGACAATTACTCAGTCAGGCTACACTGTCTGTACCCAAATTAAATTGTAATCATTTTGTTCACACAAATAGAGCTTTCTTGTGGTGGTATTTATTCACCACTGGGTTTTTTTTATTTTTTTTTGTGATATAAACGAAAAAAGAGCAAAAATTTTGATAAACAATATTTCTCTTACGTCCTCCGACAGTCGCCGCCTCTTCATATTCGTCACATATGGGGTATTAGACTTTGCTCCGAAGGAGTAGCTAGGCAACAGAATATGTTAACAATAAAGCTTTAACATATCCCACCCTCAGTCAATACCCTCCTACTTCCTGCAACCATATCTCAGTTTTAATGTCTAGCTTGTCAGGAGTGGCTGGCTCTCTCTGTGCTGGGACTTTCTGTCCCAGACTCTTTCTTCTTTTTAATATTTTGTTTGAGTTTTTCTCTCTACCTTTAATTAGCTGTTATTTTGTCAGCGTTAGTTAGTTCTTCGGACGAAGAGGATCATGCGGACTGGGTCTCGGGCTGATCCCCCTGGTCGCAGGTCGTGGGTCAGTGGCTTCCCAGTCTGCCATCGAGCGTTCAGCCAGGTAACGCTCCTGGCATAGTGAACGACCCATCCCTGTTCGGTGCAGGGATGATTGGTGAGGTGGCTACCTCACTGGACGCTGTGCGGTTTCTTAACCCCCATTTTGTGCGTCTTGAATTGCGACTCTCCCTGCCTCATGTGCAGCGGCTTGTTCGCCTGTGCGGGTCCCCCACGCCATGTGAGGTAAGTGTATTTATGTGGGGACCTGTCTGTCTGGGGGGGTGTCAGTCTGGGACTGTGTAACCTGCCTCTATTCACACTGCTTGTCTCCCTATCTCTCGGCTGCATGCTGTGGGCTGCAAGGGGGGGGGGGAGCTGTATGACACTGTGTGTGTCAGGCTGGGCAGTGTGAGAAGCTGTGTGCTGTGGGGCATGTTTTTTTGGCATGTTTGGGCATGTACAGCGATCGCTGCGGCGATCTAACATGTATCCTTATATTGGAATGTAATGTGTGTTTTAATGCACTGTGGAGCGGCGTTTTCGGCGCCAAACGACGCCATTTTGCCTGCACCCGCTCCGGCCGCATGGTTTACATGCATGGCGGCCATTTTCTTGTAGCCTCCATAGGCTTACATAGAGCGCCCTGGCAGCATCACTTCCTCTTTCCAGGAACACCGATCGAGGCAGCAGCAGCGGCGAGGGTCTCCTCAGGTTTTATCCTTCTGTTCTTGCTATCCATTGCCTGTGTTCAGTTTGCATATTCCCTGTGGGGGTCTCATTATGCTTGAGTGTGGTGCGGTGGGCTGCGCTTGCCGCGCTTGCTAAAAAGGGGCAGTTAACCCTTGGTTGTCTGGCATTACAGGGGCAATGGATTCTCAGGAGGGCAAATTTCCTACAGTATTGGTGGAAAGCCAGGGGACCGCTGTTTCCCCCCCAGGGGGGGGATTTAGCCACTATTGTGGCTGGCCTTGCTGCTCAGGTGCAAATGCTGGTGGCTGCTCAATCTACTAAAAGGCCCAGTGTTGCTCTGTCCTCTGATTCTGAGGGTGAAGGTGATGGGGCTGTTCTGGCAGGGGCCTCCTTATCGGGGTCCCGCTCCTCTCTTGATCTAGTGGGGTCTGAGGTGGAGGCTGAAGTTGAGGGGGTCGATAATTCTCCCCCTGGCTCGCCTGAAGAGCTTGCAATCATGGATGAGTTGATTGCTTCCATTAAGCAAACGCTGCGTTTGCAGGACGAAGTGTGTCCCCCCGCTGCCTTGGCGGCTTATGGGACGCAGAGAAAACGCAGGACGCCGCAGGTTTTTCCCTGCAATGCTGATTTTCAGCGCGCTGTTAAGGATCAATGGCGCGATCTGCGCAAACCTTTTGCGGTACCAAGTAAATTCAAGCTGCGTTATCCTTTTTCGCCTGCCACTGATGAACGGTGGTGTGTGCCTCCACCAGTGGATCATGCAATTGCGGTTTTGAACAAAGCCACTGCGATTCCTGCAGAGGGTTCCCCTGTTTTCCGTGATGCCACGGATAGGAGACTGGAGTCTCTTGCCCGTCATACTTATTCTGTTACGGGTTCTATGCTTAAGGCTCTGTTTGCTTCTCTCATGGCGGCCCAGGCGATCGCAAGTTGGACGCAGATGCTTAGGCGCGTTCTAGTGGCCGATTCGGCCTCAGCGGCGACCCTGGATATGGTGGATCAGATCCACCAGGGTGTCATGTATCTGTGTGATGCGGACCTGGACCTGATTCCGTTGGCTGCACGTGTGCACAGCGTGGCGGTGTTGTCTCGCCGCCTGGTTTGGTTAAAATGTTGGTCGGTGGACCAATCTTCACGTAAGACCTTAGCCAATCTGCCTTATGATGGGTCTCGCCTTTTTGGGGAGTCCCTGGATGTGTTGATTAAGGGGATCACCGGGGGTAAGAGCACTCTCTTGCCCCATTTCCCCAAGGCTAAGGGGGCTTCTGGGAAGAAGCATGCAAATTTTCGGCCCCCTCAGGGGTCCTTTCGGCCGCACTACAAGGGCAAACCGTTCAAAGGTCAAGGCTCTCAGAAGAAGCCCTGGTCTGGGAAACAGAAGTCCGGCCAATCCGGACCTGCGGCCCATAACAGTTCGGCCTGAAGGGGCGCCCTCACCCAGTTTTGGGGTGGGGGGACGCTTGCTCGGTTTTCTTCAGCCCTGGTTGGCCCGTGTGCGGGACAGATGGGTTCTGGAAATCGTTCGATCTGGTTACAAGATCGAGTTTCTCTCTCGGCCGGAGAGCAGATTTTTTCCCTCAAATCTTCAACTGTCTCCAGAGCGCCTGCGGGACCTGCACCTGGCGGTGCGGGACCTGAGGGCTCAGGGAGTGGTGGTTCCGGTGCCTCATCGGGACAGGTTTCGGGGGTTTTATTCCAATCTGTTCACCGTGCCCAGAAAGGAGGGCAAGGTTCGTCCGATTCTGGACTTGAAGGCTCTGAACCGCTCTGTGCGGGTTCGCAAGTTCCGCATGGAATCCCTGCGGTCGGTGGTGGCTGCCCTGGTTCCGGGGGAATTCATGGCCTCCATCGATTTGAAGGATGCGTACCTTCACATCCCCATATTCGAAGGTCATCAGAGGTACCTTCGATTTGCCATTGCGGAGGATCACTACCAGTTTGTGGCGTTGCCCTTTGGTCTCGCCTCGGCTCCGCGGGTCTTCACCAAGGTGCTTGCACCGGTTCTGGCATTATTGAGGGCCCGGGCATTTCTGTCCTGGGGTATCTGGACGACATTCTGGTTCGGTCTGCGACCAGACAGGGTCTGGAGGAGGACCTGTCTGTCACAATGCAAACTCTGCAGGAGTTTGGTTGGACGATAAATTTTCCAAAGTCGACACTGAGTCCGTCGGTTCGTCTCCCCTATCTGGGAATGATACTGGACTCGGTGCAGGCGAAGGTCTTCCTGCCGGAAGACAAACTCAGGACTCTCCGGGAGGAAGTCAGGTCCCTCAGGGACGTTCCGAACTCGTCTCTGCGGACGTGTATGAGATGTCTGGGATTGATGGTCTCGGCCTTCGAGGCGATTCCTTTCGCCCAGTTTCACACGCGGGGTCTCCAAGCGGAGATCCTGTCCAGGTGGGACGGGCGACCTCAATCTCTGGATCTTCAAATCTCGTTGAGTCTTCGCACCAGGGAAAACCTTCTGTGGTGGCTCCAGTCCCCGTTGGTGTCCGGGGGCAAGTCGTTTCGTCCGATCTCGTGGACGGTAATCACCACGGATGCCAGCCTGTCGGGCTGGGGTGGAGTTCTGGGCGTTCTGTCCGCTCAGGGGACTTGGTCGGAGGGGGAGTCTTCCCTTCCGATCAACATTCTGGAATTGCGTGCGATAAGGCTCTGTCTTCATCGCTGGACGGACCGGCTGCAGGGTTGCCCGGTTCGGGTGCAGACGGACAATGCCACGGCGGTGGCCTACATCAACCACCAAGGGGGCACCAGGAGTGCCCGAGCGGCTCGAGAAGTGGCCGACATTCTGTCTTGGGCCGAGACTCATGTCCCAGCGATAACGGCGGTTCACATTCCGGGAGTGGAGAACTGGCAGGCGGACTATCTGAGTCGCCAGACCCTGGATCAGGGGGAATGGTCTCTCCATCCGGCTGTCTTCCAGACGTTGTGCGCGAAGTGGGGTCTTCCAGATGTGGACCTGTTCGCGTCTCGCCTCAACAACAAGGTGAAGAGGTTCGTGGCAAGGACGCGCGACCCTCGGGCAGACGCGTCGGACGCGTTAGTGGCCCCGTGGCATCAGTACAGGCTGATGTACGCGTTTCCACCGATTCAGTTGCTGTCCAGGTTCCTTCGCAGGTTACACTCGGAACGCAACACGGTGATTCTTGTGGCACCGGACTGGCCTCGCCGGTCCTGGTACGCAGACCTCGTGAATCTGGCGGTCGACGCCCCGTGGCGTCTGCCTCTTCGAGACGATCTACTGTCTCAAGGACCGCTATACCATCCTGCTTTACAGTCGCTGGCTTTGACGGCCTGGCTGTTGAGACCGAGGTCCTGAAGGGGAGGGGTCTCTCTCCGGAGGTCGTTCATACTTTAATCAACGCAAGGAAGTCTTCCTCGGGGAAGGTTTATTACCGTACTTGGAAGGCCTATTTTGCCTGGTGTGAGTCCAGGGGGTTTTCACCCCGCACGTACTCGGTGTCCCGTGTGCTGTCTTTCCTTCAAACGGGTGTTGATCAGCGTTTGGCGCTGGCTACGATAAAGGGTCAGGTGTCTGCTCTGGCCGTTCTGTTTCAACGTCCCGTGGCTTCCAACCCTTTGGTTGGCACCTTTGTTCAGGGTGTGCGGCATCTGGTTCCCCCGAGGCGGGATCCTCTGCCCCCTTGGGACTTGAATCTCGTTCTATCTGTGTTACAACGTGCTCCTTTTGAACAGATCAGGGAGATCTCGTTGTCTATGTTGTCCAAAAAGGTCGCCTTTTTGGTGGCGATCACTTCGGCTCGCAGAGTGTCGGAACTGGCGGCTTTGTCCTGCAAGTCTCCGTACCTGGTTATTCATTTGGATAAGGTGGTCTTGCGACCTAATCCTTCTTTTCTGCCGAAACGAGTTTCGGAATTCCATCTTAATGAGGATATTGTCTTGCCTTCGTTGTGCACGAAGCCTAAACATCCAAAGGAGGTGAGATTGCACTCTCTGGATGTTGTTCGGGCGATAAGGGTTTACCTTAAATCGACTGAGTCTTTTCGAAAGACGGACTCCTTGTTTGTTCTTCCAGAGGGTCCTCGGAAGGGCATGGCGGCTTCGGCCTCTACCATCGCCAAATGGATCAGGCAGACCATTGAACAGGCCTATGCTTTGCAGGGGAAGGTTCCCCCTGTGCCTGTGAAGGCGCACTCTACTAGATCTCTGAGTACGTCTTGGGCCTGTCGTCATGGGGCTTCTGTAGCCCAGGTGTGTAAGGCGGCGACTTGGTCGACCGTGCACACTTTCACAAAATTCTACAAAGTAGATGTTCAGGCATCGGCGGATGCTTCCTTTGGCCGCAAGGTTCTTAGTGCGGCTGTTCCCTAGGGTCCCTTGTTGGGGACTCCTGGCTGTTGGGATAAGTTTTGTATCCCCTGGTTTTGTCTTTTCCTGGGTTGTTGCTCCTGTTGAGCACTTATTTTTGCTGTTGCCCAGCTGGTTTCCTTCCTTTGGTAAGGTTCCTTTCTTTGATGTGGAGACTGCGTTGCCTTTCGGCGCGGATGCGTTTCCCACCCCTCATGTTTGCACTGCTTTGGGACGTCCCCATATGTGACGAATATGAAGAGGCGGCGACTGTCGGAGGATGTAAGAGAAAACGGAATTTTTGTAAAATCTTACCTGTAAAATTCCTTTCTCTGAGTCCTCCGACAGTCGCCGCCCCCGCCCCTCTTTTGGGGTTTGATTGTATACTCTACTGCTATTCCACTAAAACTGAGATATGGTTGCAGAAAGTAGGAGGGTATTGACTGAGGGGACCACCCCTTGAGGGTGGGATATGTTAAAGCTTTATTGTTAACATATTCTGTTGCCTAGCTACTCCTTCGGAGCAAAGTCTAATACCCCATATGTGACGAATATGAAGAGGCGGCGACTGTCGGAGGACTCAGAGAAAGGAATTTTACAGGTAAGATTTTACAAAAATTCAGTTTTTCTACTTTTTGTTTTAAAAGAAATCCAATAAAATCAAATTTCGTCATAAATTTAGGCCAGAATGTATTCTGCTACATGTCTTTGGTAAAAAAAAATCCTGATAAGTGTATGATAGGTTTGTGTGAAAGTTATAGAGTCTACAAGCTACGTATCGTTGAAAACTGATCAATCCTGATGTACTGATTACCTATCTCATTTCTTGAGGCCCTAAAATATCAGGACAGTACAAATACCCCCCAAATTACCCCATTTTGTAAAGAAGACAGACCAATGTATTTAGTAAAAGGCATAGTGAGTTTTTTTGAAGTTGCCATTTTTTTGCCTACAATAGTTTAGGTAATGAAGAATTTTGTTTTTTTTCCCCACAAAATTGTCATATTAACAAGTTATTTCTTACACATGGCATAGATAAACTTTTGCAATTACACCCCAAAATATATTCTGCTACTCCTCCTAAGTATGGCAATACCACGTGTGGGACGTTTCCACAGCCTGGCCACATACAGAGGCCCAACATCCAAGAAGCACCATCAGGCGTTCTAAAGGCATAAATTACACATTTAGTTCCTGAGTACCTATCACATTTTTGAAGGCCCTGGATAATTTTGTAGCCATGTGGACAGATGTGTACAGATGATTTCAGGGACAGATGTGACAGATGTTGATCACTGGGATGTGGCAGATGTTCACTGGGACAGACGTGGCAGATGATTACAGACAGATGATTTAGATGATTACAGATGTGGCAGATGTGCGCAGATGATCACTGACAGATGTGGCAGATCAGATTATGGCTGTGGCAGATGATTATGGACAGATGTGTGGCAGATGATCACTGGGACAGATGTGTGACAGGTGTTTTTACTGTGTTTGGGACACTGTTTTGGGGACACTAGCTGGGTGATCAGTGAGTAAATAGCAGTAAAAGTGTTGTAAACTCATTGATCCCCAGCTGGCAGCACAGATCTGCTCTACTTCTCCTCACTGACAGGCTCTGTGTGAGGAGAAGTAGTGCTGATCCCCTTTGTTTACATTACATGACGGCTGTGATTGGACACAGCCATCATGTGACCAGGAGGGTCAATCACAGAGCCCTCCACCGATCGGTGTTGCACTGTGTCTGGAGGACACAGGCACACTGGGATTGTGCAGCTACGCGACCACGCAATCTTCCTCCTTCTGAAGGACGTTCAGGAACATACACTCAGGAGGAAGCACCCACCCAGCCGCATATGTGCAGTGGCCGGGTGGGAGGTGGTTAGTAAAAACTGCAGCCCCAGATAGAGGGTCTCCTCAAGTTGTTCCAAAGTTTGCACAGAATCTCTTAACCATGTCTGGAGCGGAACGTTTTACCTCCTAATGGCCAGGCCATTTTTTGCAATTTGGCACTGCGTGATTTTAATTGGTAATTGTGCAGTCATGCAATGCTGTACCCAAACAAAATTAATGTCCTTTTTTCCCCACAAATAGAGCTTTCTTTTGGTGGTATTTGATCACCTCTGCTGTTTTTCATTTTTTGCAATATAAATTAAAATTATCCAATAAACAAATTTTTTGTCATACATTTAGGCCAAAACGTTTTTAGCTTCATGTCTTTTGATAAAAAAAAAATCTCAATAAGCGTATATTTATTGGTTTGTGCAAAAGTTATAGCATCTACAAACTATAGTGTATTAGTGTATATACTGGAATTTATGCAGCTTTTACTTTCTGACTGCCTATCTCATTTCTTGAAGTGCTAAAAAGGCAGGGCAGTACAAAACCCCCACCTCAAATTACCCCTTTTTGGAAAGTAGACACCCCAAGGAATTTCCTGAAAGGCACATTGAGCCTATTGAATATTTAATTTTTTTGCCACAGGTGTTTGGAAAATGACAATATTTTTTTTTTTTTTTTTTTTACTCAAAGATGTAATTGAAATGATATATTGCTCACACATGCCATGGGTATAAGTGAAATTACACCCCAAAATACATTCCCAAAATAGATTCTGCTGCTTCTCCTGAGTATGGGGAGACCCTATGTGTGAGACTTTTTGGCAGTCTAGCCATGTACAGCACCCCGAAAACCAATCACTGCCTCCAGGCTCTCTAAGGGCGTAAATTGTTGATGTCACTCCTCACTACCTATCAATTTTGGAGGCCATGAAATGCCAAGATAGCACAAGTGACCCCCCCCCAAAATGAATTTCGGAAAGTAGACACCTTAAGCTATTTGCTGAGAGGCATGGTGAGTATTTTGCAGATCTCACTTTCTGTCACAAAGTTATGAAATTTGAAAATAGAAAACAAAAAACATTTTCCTTTTCTTTCTTCATTTTCCAAAACAAATGAGAGCTGCAAAATACTCACTATGCCTCTTAGAAAATAGCTTAAGGTGTCTACTTTCCAAAAAGGGGTCATTTTGGGTTGTAAGGTTGTATTCGTGGACATGTTAAGGTATTATTCGTGGACACAGAGGGGCTTCCCAACACCAGTCGCCGTTGCAATTGGGACTGTTGTATCTGCGTAAACTGAGGACGGAACGAAAACATTCCCTGTGTCCCTCCACTTCACTGCCTGCAATTTATTACGCTTCAAGCTGGCTCTCCCTCCATCTAAGTCGTGAATCTACAAGCCGTTGGGGGAAGCCCCGGCAATTAGGTCGCACAGTGCCACATGTGACCATTCCAAAATCAAAAAGGTGACTAAAAAGTGGCACGCTTGTGTAATAATTGTCCACGTATAAATGGTACCCCTTTCCGAATAAGGGTGTCACCAAGTCCCAAACAATCTTGCCGCTGCTCCCCATGTAGTCTGGGCAGTTGGGGGCTCCACATTGCTATCTTTTCCCTCGTAAATCCGGAAACGACATGTATAGCCTGTTGCCCTGTTACAGAGCTTATACATCTTGACCCAATATCTGGCACACTTGCTGGGGAGAAACTGAAAACAAGGTGGACAGAAAATGTAATAAGGGACTCATCAATGCAGATAGCTTGTTGGGGCGTATACAAGGCTACACACTTCTCGCTGAATTGATTTACGAGGGGCCGATTTTTGTGGAGCCGGTCATATCCAGGGTCACATAGAGGACGACAGAGTTCATTGTCACTGGAGTGCATGAACCGCAAGATTTGCTCATATCTAGTCCTGGCCATGGCAGCAGAGAACACGGGCATATGATAAATTGGGTCAGTGGATCAATATGACCGCAACTCATTCTTTTTAGTAATGCCCATGAGGAGGGAATAGGCCCAGAAAGGTTTTAAATTTGGAAACCATTTTCATGCAAATTCCCTGGCAAGGTTCAAATTTGAATGAGTTGATCGGCATATAAATTGTTTTGGTACACAATAGATCTGTACAGATCGTTTGGAAAAACCGCTCATAAAAACCAAGGGCAGTAAAATTGGCTGTTTCCACCTGAATTCCAGGTTGGCCAGTGAATGGGGGAAGTACGGGTGCTGCAAAAGTGGTGTACTCCCAATCAGGATTTGCAAACGCGTTAGGAAGTACACTATGGGCTCTACGGGCCTGTCTTTGAATTATTGGTGGCTACGGGACACTACTTATGCTAGCCACCGCACCGGCTTGAACTGCACTTATGGCACTCACCACGTTACTAAGGGCCTAATTCACTATAAGTTTGGAGTAGAGCTGCTCACTTCTCCAGAAATAACTCCAGCCTAAACTCATTAGCATACTAATTAGGTAAGTGGCTGGAGTTAAACCTTCAACTAGATGCTTTAGTGAATTCTAAACCTTCAACTAGGTGCTTTAGTGAATTCGGAGTTGGAGTTAACTAAGACTGAATTCGGGTTTGGAGTTAACCAAAATCCCTTTGTGTTTTTCATAAAAGGAAATTTGTCTATTCTGAATCACTATTACACAGCAATGTCATCTATTATGGTTTATTTTAATTTTAAGGTATACAAAATCAAATGTATAATAATAGCTCAATCTGTGCGTCTCAGTTCGTTATATCATACATTCAGCGGCGCTTCAGCACACACAATGTATGTGTGCAAGTATATTAGTCAGTTCCTGCAGTGCTTCAGAGCCTGCAATTGCAAACTAGTCCCAACTCCACAGGATGTGCAGTCACAGCCAGCAAAAAGATTTCTCCTCTGATGTTCAGCACCAGTGATTGTCAGGGCAGCCATCAGAAATTTTTTGGGCCCCTTACACAGCTGTAGGTCTGGGGCCCTCCAGGCTTAACCACCAACATTCCACAGGGCCCGCCCTCTAGTCCGTCCCACAGAATCCGCCCACTGCCCATCCCACCGAGTCCTTCAGTTCACCCACTTCTGTTTTAACACTCTTACAACTTAATATATAAAAATGAATCCAAGCCAGCAAAGAGACATCCCCATATATTCAGCAAAGGGACATTACAATCCAACAAAGAGACAGCCCCATATATTCAGCAAAGAGACATCCCAATCCAGCAAAGAGACGACCTCATATTTTCAGCAAAGAGACATCCCAATCCAGTAATGAGACAGCCTCATATATTCAGCAAAAGGGACATTACAATCCAACAAATAGACGGTCTCATATAGTCAGCAAAGAGACATCCCAATCCAGCAAAGAGACGGCCCTAAATATTAAGCAAAGACACATCCCAATCCAGTAAAGTGACGGCCTCATAAATTAAGCAAAGAGACATCCCAATCCAACAAGGAGACAGCCTCATATTTTCAGCATAAAGACAGCACAATCCAGCAAAGAGACATCCCTTCAGCTCCATCAGCTTACTCTGGAGCCACCCTGCTTTAGCAATTGATAGTTACTACAGCAGCAACAACTCAGTCTCGTTGGTTGGGGCCTGGGCAGTCGGGCCCCTCGGAACGCCTGGGCCCCCTACATGTGTATGGGCTGTCCTCCCCTGATGGCTGCCCTGGTGATTGTACACACAGTATCACTAATCCTTCACCACACTGACTGTGCACCCCTATGAAGTGGCCACTCACCAAATTGCCCTTGAAATATCGCCTTTATGCATAAGCTGCATGAGCCCTTGCTTCTGGTCAGTCTGTCGTCTCTTGAGCACGTCCAGATCCTATCCGTCCACCAGGGGTCACTATCAGGCTGTATATCTCCTCAGTGCAAGTGACCCCTGGTGTCATTTTGAATGACAATTGCGCGGTCATGCAACCCTGTACCTAACACAAATGTATGACATTATTTTCACACAAATATTGCATTCTTTTGGTGGTATATGATCACTGCAAGGTTTTTTTTTTTTTAATTGGCAAAAAAGACCTAAATGTTTGACCCCTAAAAAAATGTGTTTTTGTTTATGTAATAAAATTTGGTAAATCAATATGTTTCCACCAAGGGTCTGCACTGGTAATCAATGCTCTGATTACAAGCACAGACCCCCCCCCCCCCCCCACACACACACAAACACACACACACACACACTTACTTTGCATATGAATGCAATTTCTTCACAGCTGAAAGTGGCCCTCACCATGATTAGCCAGTTGATTGTGACCACTTGCTGGAATGTGTGCAAGCCAATTTGGTGTCATTTCTGGTCCAGGGCGAACGGCAATGTGCCGTTTGCAATTTATTGTAAAGAGATTTTGCTTTATTTTAAAAATGGTGCACACAGGCAACTAAAATGTATTGGAAATGTTTTACCTAGGCCAGTGATGGTAATCCTTAACCCCCCCCCCCCTAGATGTTTTTGCCCTACATTTCCCATAATGCTCATGTACTCTGCAGTGTAGGTGAGCATCATGGGAAATGTTACAAAACACCTGTGTTGCCAAGGTTCATCATCACTGACCTAGGCCAACTAAAAAGGTGAGTGAGCGCTGTAGTAATCTTTTATTTAGTAATCATTTTCAGTGATTTTTTTATTAAATGTTTTGGTTACATTCATCCACAGAGGCTGGATGGAAATTTTGTATTATTCCTTAATTTATATATATTTTTAGCTAAATATATACATACACACTTAAATTAGTTCTTACACCCCCCCCCCCCACACTCCCCACAGAGGCTGAATGGAAATTTTGTATTATTCCTTAATTTATATATACAGTTTATTCAGACCCTCTTAAATTTTTCACTCTTTGTTATATTGCAGCCATTTGCTAAAATCATTTAAGTTCATTCTTCTTCCTCATGAATGTACACATAGCACCCCATACTGACAGAAAAACACAGAATTGTTGACATTGTTGCAGATTTATTAAAAAAGAAAAACTGAAATATCACATGGTCCTAAGTATTCAGACCCTTTGCTGTGACACTCATATATTTAACTCAGGTGCTTTCCATTTCTTCTGATCATCCTTGAGATGGTTCTACACCTTCATTTGAGTCCAGCTGTGTTTGATTATACTGATTGGACTTGATTAGGAAAGCCACACACCTATCTATATAAGACCTTCCAGATCACAATGCATGTCAGAGCAAATGAGAATCATGAGGTCAAAGGAACTGCCTGAAGAGCTCAGAGACAGAATTGTGGCAAGGCACAGATCTGGCCAAGGTTACAAAAAGATTTCTGCTGAACTTAAGGTTCCTAAGAGCACAGTGGCCTCCATAATCCTCAAATGGAAGACGTTTGGGACGACCAGAACCCTTCCTAGAGCTGGCCGTCTGGCCAAACTGAGCTATTGGGGGAGAAGAGCCTTGGTGAGAGAGGTAAAGAAGAACCCAAAGATCACTGTGGCTGAGCTCCAGAGATGCAGTCAGGAGATGGGAGAAAGTTGTAGAAAGTCAACCATCACTGCAGCCCTCCACCAGTCGGGGCTTTATGGCAGAGTGGCCCGACGGAAGCCTCTCCTCAGTGTAAGACACATGAAAGCCCGCATGGAGTTTGCTAAAAAACACCTGAAGGACTCCAAGATGGTGAGAAATAAGATTCTCTGGTCTGATGAGACCAAAATAGAACTTTTTGGCCTTAAGTCTAAGCGGTATGTGTGGAGAAAACCAGGCACTGCTCATCACCTGTCCAATACAGTCCCAACAGTGAAGCATGGTGGTGGCAGCATCATGCTGTGGGGGTATTTTTCAGCTGCAGGGACAGGGCGACTGGTTGCAATCGAGGGAAAGATGAATGCGGCCAAGTACAGGGATATCCTGGACAAAAACCTTCTCCAGAGTGCTCTGGACCCCAGACTGGGCCGAAGGTTTACCTTCCAACAAGACAATGACCCTAAGCACACAGCTAAAATAACGAAGGAGTGGCTTCACAACAACTCCGTGACTGTTCTTGAATGGCCCAGCCAGAGCTCTGACTTAAACCCAATTGAGCATCTCTGGAGAGACATAAAAATGGCTGTCCACCAACGTTTACCATCCAACCTGACAGAACTGGAGAGGATCTGCAAGGAGGAATGGCAGAGGATCCCCAAATCCAGGTGTGAAAGACTTGTTGCATCTTTCCCAAAAAGACTCCTGGCTGTATTAGATCAAAAGGGGGCTTCTACTAAATACGGAGCAAAGGGTCTGAATACTTAGGACCATGTGATATTTCAGTTTTTCTTTTTTAATAAATCTGCAACAATGTCAACAATTCTGTGTTTTTCTGTCAGTATGGGGTGCTATGTGTACATTCATGAGGAAGAAGAATGAACTTAAACGATTTTAGCAAATGGCTGCAATATAACAAAGGGTGAAAAATTTAAGGGGTCTGAATACTTTCCGTACCCACTGTATTTTTAGCTAAATATATACATACACACTTTAATTAGTTCTTACAATTTAGCCCCCCCCCCCACACACTCCTCCCCCCATACACACACACACTCACACTCCTCTCCCCCCACACACACACACTCCTCCCCCCCACACACACCCCCCCCCCACACACACACACTCCCTCCTCCCCACACACATTCCTCCCTCCTCCCCACACACACTCCTCCCTCCTCCCCACACACACTCCTCCCTCCTCCCCACACACACTCCTCCCTCCTCCCCACACACACTCCTCCCCCCCCCACACCACACACTCCTCCCCCCCCACACCACACACACTCCCCCCCCCCACACCACACACACACTCCTCCCCCCCCACACCACACACACACTCCTCCACCCCCCCCCCACACCACACACACACTCCTCCACCCCCCCCCCACACCACACACACACTCCTCCACCCCCCCCCACACCACACACACACTCCTCCACCCCCCCCCCCACACCACACACACACTCCTCCACCCCCCCACACCACACACACACTCCTCCACCCCCCCCCCACACCACACACACACTCCTCCACCCCCCCACACCACACACACACTCCTCCACCCCCCCCCACACCACACACACACTCCTCCACACCCCCCACACCACACACACACTCCTCCACCCCCCCCCCCCCCACACACACACTCCTCCACCCTCCCCCCCACACACACACTCCTCCACCTTTTTGTTGTACAATTTTTCTGATAGATTTACCACAAACCACATAATGTGAGGTCAAAGCTAAACAACACTTTCACTTGTATCCAATTAGGCAGGCCTTTGTACTACATACTTGAAGGTAAATTTCAAGAAAATTGGACAGAAAATTGTAAGAAAATTGGATCAGGTATGGCCAGCCTTAGTCTAAATGAAAACGCCACTTTGTGCTCATGCTGAGATTATTGAAAGTGTGTTGACTTGATGTAGTATTTTTTTTTTTAAAGGCAATATAGCAAATGTTTGGGGCATGAGCAGCTGAACCCAGAAATTTTTCAGAAACAAAAAAACAATAAAAAAAAAAAATATATAGACATACATAGATATGTGCAAAAAAAAAAAAAAGATATGTGCATTTCTCTCATTAGCGCCGGAATAGCGCCGTTTTACCGCAAATTTGTGGCGGTATTTTCAAAAAACATTATTTTCAGCCTAATTTTTGGTATGGAGCATGTGCACATGGGCTATCTGCCAGAAACCGTACCCCAACATAAACTAGAGCAGCAACGGCATGCCCAGAACCCCGGTTGAACGGTTGAACATAAGTCCCAAAACCTGCCCCAACTGAGCAGTTCGTATAATGGAGAGGTGTGTGCCCAAACACAGGGACACAATGTTTATGCTATGACATAGTGTTTCAAGACTAGTAGATAGCATTCCACATCCAAGCGGAGCGGTATCGAGGAAACATCAGCAGGAACAATATCACCTAGACAGAGCCAGGGGCACAGACTTAAACGAACCAAATTCCATACAGGTTAAAGTGAAGTGTGAACTGTGAAAAATCTAATCCGATCCATCTTCCCTGCAGCACTGATGATATGAAGAAGGTTTATATCCCTGAGCATGGCTACACCAGGTGTCAGGGTCGTAGGCAGTTAATCAGATCAGACAATCGATACAGCCAACATAACCTTCCATCCTGAGAGCCCATGTGAACAGTACAAAATGAAGGACAGAGAAAGATGGGGTTTTGAGGGCCCAAATGAGATGGTCAAATGTTTACCGCCAAACAGTAATAAGTTTAAAATACATATTTATTAGGTAATACATAAAAAGCATGAACAATCATGCCTGAGAGTAACACATATATATCTGACAAATATATATAAAAAAAGAGAGAAAAATATAAAATTGGAGAACACAAGAAAGGTAACCGGGTAGTGGGATCTCAGTCAGAAGGATGGATAAGGTCCATGTACAGCCAACGCGTTTCGCTTGACTTCGCTTCTTCAGGGCTTAAGAGACCAGAGAACCAGCTAGTGTTCCCAAGTGATGCGGACCTGTGGGCCAGCAGATATTCACGGATTGCAGTAGTATGGTAGACGTGGACCATGCATCCAAATTTAGAGTGACAGTCACCTTCTAAGGCATACCAGTGCATATATTGTAAAGGTATCTATACGTTTCTATATAATATATATTTAATCTTTACTATATCGTATAGGTCCAGATGCACTGCTATATAAATATTCAGACGCCACCATGCAGAGAGGATATATAACTTCCTTAATATTAAGATGTGTACAATGGATTAGGCAGGTAATTATAAAGATGATAATCCCAGGCAGCCAAATATTCTCATGATCAGATGAGTAGGGGCGAATAATCAGAGGATATTGTATTCAGTAGTCCCAAGTAACCTTTTCATAAAGGGGAGTATATCCTATATGTATGTCTCCGGTCGCATATCCTACTGCATTTTCCAGCCATGGACCTGCCCTCATTTACCAAAGTGTGTGACACAGGAACTGTATGTAAAGCTTACCACACACGTTACAATCCTACGTTACAATTGTCAAGTGCATTGGTCTGGGGGGCTTGGCACGCTGTTCACTCTGCATTGTGGTCAATCAATCAATTGTGGTCAATCAATGGTCAGTCTGCATTGTGGTCAAGCATTCGATTGTGGTCAATCAATGGTCAGTCTGCATTGAAGGGGGCACAATGATCTCTGCATTGTAAGGGGGCACGCTGTGGTCAGTCTGCATTGTAAGGGGGCACGCTGTGGTCAGTCTGCATTGTAAGGGGGCACGCTGTGGTCAGTCTGCATTGTAAGGGGGTACGCTGTGGTCAGTCTGCATTGAAAGGGGGCACGCTGTGGTCTCTCCGCATTGAAAGGTGGCACGCTGTGGTCACTCTGCATTGAAAGGGGGCACGCTGTGGTCACTCTGCATCGAAAGGGGGCACGCTGTGGTCTCTCCGCATTGAAAGGGGGCACGCTGTGGTCAGTCTGCATTAAAATTGGGCACGCTGTAGTCAGTCTGCATTAAAAGGGGGCACGCTGTGGTCAGTCTGCATTGAAAGGGGGCACACTGGTCTCTCCGCATTGAAAGGGGGCACGCTGTGGTCAGTCTGCATTAAAATTGGGCATGCTGTGGTCAGTCTGCATTAAAATTGGGCATACTGTGGTCAGTCTGCATTAAAAGGGGGCACGCTGTGGTCAGTCTGCATTGAAAGGGGGCACGCTGTGGTCAGTCTGCATTGAAAGGGGGCACGCTGTGGTCAGTCTGCATTGAAAGGGGGCATGCTGTGGTCTTTCTGCATTGAAGGGGGCACGCTGTGGTCACTCTGCATTTAAAGGGGGCACACTATACTTTGATTACTGAAGGCCCCTTTCACACTTTTGTGACCTCAAAGTCACGCAATTTTTTTACAGCGTTTTTTGCCGCAAAGCAATGCCTATTACATTTATGCATACATTTTGTACAGACCCGAATGAAGTCACAAAAATCCAAATGGCCCTTGGCAGAAAAAAGGTTCCCCACCCCTGCTGTTCAGGGACCTTATCCATCCTTCCTACTGAGATCCCACTACCCGGTTACCTTTCTTGTGTTCTCCAATTTTATATTTTTCTCTCTTTTTTTTATGTATATTTGTCAGATATATGTGTGTCTCTCAGGGATGATTGTTCATGCTTTTTATATATTACCTAATAAATATGTATTTTAAACGTATTACTGTCTGGCGGTAAACATTTGACCATCTCATTTGGGCCCTCAAAACCCCATCTTTCTCTGTCCTTCATTCTGTACATGCAGGGGTGTGGCCCATCCCTTACGGCAATTGTTTTTTCCATGTGAACAGTACAGTAAGGATTGAACTGCAAGGTGTAACAGTCATGTACAGCACTGCAACTACAGTCATCAACTGGTGGTATTAGTAGAGTGATCAGACCTTAAGCAGTAGAAGCATCAATTCCACGGTGGAAGTGCCTCTAGCCAGGCAGATGCATCCTTCGGGGTGGTGAAAAACCGAATAGTTTCTCCACCAACCACCCTGAGCTTGGCTGGGAAAAGGATACTGTATGTGATTCCCTTAGCCCTCATAGCCGCCTTCACCGAGTCAAATGACCATAGCATCTTCTGTGTCTCCACAGTGTAATCAGGGAATATCAATAGCTTAGAATTATGGTAAGCCAGGGGCCCCGATGCATATGCAGCCCGCAAGACCTCGCCCGGTCCCTGAAGTTGAGCATAATGAGCGTGCCGGGGGGGGGGGGGGATAAGCCTTCTGGGCCTGGCCTGGGGGGGGGGGGCCCGATGGGCCCGTTCAACAGTGAAGTAGGGGGAATATTGGGCCGTGGACAAAAGGGATCTCAGCAGTTCCTCCACAAAGAACGTGGGGCTCTTCTTACCCTCCTCTCCTTCAGCCAGACCCATGATCCTGAGGTTTTAGCGTCTGCTCCTGTTCTCGGCATCTTCAGCCTGATACTCCAGAGCTTGCATCTTTGTTTGGAGAGTATGGATGGAGGTAGAGTGCTCCACCATGGTGTCTTTCACGTGGCTGACACGAGCCGGGAGCGAATCGGAAGAGCACGTCTGCTTAGGTCACCATTTTGGCCACGCCCCTTCTTCTACATTTTTAGTTCAACTGGTGGAGCTCTGTGGAAGAAAAGGACCTCTCGCAATATCAGCTGTTGAGTTATAAAAGAAACTTGCAGAGATGACAATTAGTAATTGAATACAGGCTGCTGAAAATCGCACAGGTATTTTTTGGCAATAATTATTCACAAAATAAAAATGTCATACCAGTAATTAAAAATGTGTATACATCAGTGTTGAGGTCTGTAAACCTAAAGTGACACTAAACTGTTTTTTTTGTATCAAGTGTATTCTTAACGTAGAATAGTAATTTCTATTGCTATCAGCTTACTCTAAATCTCCAAATTCCTTTTCTGTGCTGCTATGATCTGACTTCATGTTAGAGAATGACTATGTTGTTCTCCATGGTCCTGAATCTAGCCACCCTCTCATGCTGACTCTTGAGACGGACTGGGGACTATGGGATTTGTAGTGTGCATAGAGCAGTGCATATGACTGCAACTACTGTGCTCTGCTCGTTGGAAACAAATGGAATTGAGGTGAAAAGAGGTTTGGGAGCTCACAGAGGACATTCTAAGGAGGCAGAAAAACACAACATTAAAAAATAGATGATGGGGCCATTGGATAGTGGATGGTATAAGTTATTTTTGGACCATAACGATATAGTATAGTGTCACTTTAAAGCACAACTCCAGGAATATCAAAAAAATCCACCCTTGCAATGGTCTCTTATAAGGGTTAAAGTGACTGTAAAGAATTAAAATAACAAATATAGTATATTTACCTGCTCTGTGCAATGCGATTGCACAGAGCACCTCCCAACCCCCACTTTTGGGGTCCCCTGCTGGCACTCTTGTCTCTCTGTGCCCAGCAAGTGACCCCAGTCAGTGCCCATTAGTGACACCAATCAGTGCCTACTCATAAGTGCCCATTAGTGTTGCCTATCAGTGCCCATCAGTGCAGCATATTAGTCCCTCCTCATCAGTGCCACCTAATCAGTGCCCATCACTGCTGCCTCATCGGCGCACATCAGTGAAGGAGAAAAATTACTTATTTACAAAATTTTCTGATACAAACGAAGGAAAACTTTTTTTTCTTTTTCGTTCATTGACGGACACAGCTCCTGATGATATTCTTAACCATTGGGTTATACTGCCCCCTACAGGAGAAGGACACTAGGCAGAAAAAAAGTCTGGCTACCCCTATGGGCAGTCCCAGGGGGTATTCTCCCTCTCTCTGCTAAAGGTAGTTTTTTTCTGCCTAGTCAAGAGTAAGGACCTAGTTCCTTGCTGGGATCTCTGTTCCTGGCAATCTTTTCTTTTTAGATAGATTTTTTTTTCCTGTGAGATCTACAATCAAGTGCCGGACTGGGTGAGGGGCTGGATAATCTAGATCCAGTGGTTACCCCAGCCTGGCCAGCGAGTGTGCGCAGACCTCAGCTCTGGGCTAGGCCGACCACGACATAGGCCCACCAGACGGGGGCTGGCCTGCTAGTTAAATGCCTCATAAGGTTGCATACGACCAGGTCTCAGCCCGAGTCACAGCGTTCCTCCTGGCCGACAGCCCCCCCATTTCTGTCTGGAGCAGTGCCCGCCTGGTTCCTGGTATGGTAAGTAACTGTCCCCTCCCCCTGGAGGGTTTTGGGGTGCACCCTTGGGTTCCCCTCCTTCCCATTAGATACCCCCCCCATTGGTCTGGTGGTCCTTGTGGGCCATCTCACCCCCCTCCTTCACTATGCTGGGGCTGTGGGGTGGTTTGGTCCACCTCCTGGGCTGGGGGCAGAATGCTGTGCTGGCGATAGTGGTGTGGGGCTGTTGGGGGGGGGGGCTGTATCTGGTGGGGGCTCCTGCCAGGGCCCACTTCCTGCCTATGCCATTTTGAGGCCTAGGGATCCCTCCTGGGAGCCTGGTGGTGCCGTGCGGGCCTGACATTTTCTTCTAGCCTGTATCCATGACCGTGGCGATTTCGGCGGTGGGAGCTCCTGCTCGTTTTACTTTCTGAGCGCCACACGTGGAGTGTGGATTATCCTGGTGGCTGCAGGTGCCTGTTTCTGCTGGGTGGTGAGTCTGGGGGGGTCCTCTCCCTCTCTGCTGAGGATCGATTGGTGCTGTGTTACTGGCGACTGGGTTGTGCTGCTGGAGTGGTGGGGTGTCACTTAACTGTGTTTTTACCCCTTTTTTGTGGGGTACCCCTATTGACACATGACACATATTGAGCACATCTCCCCATCTTATCCCCTCTGAGGCTGTAAGGCCCTCCAGGTCCCAACCATCCATTGATGCACGAACGGCGGTCCTGGAGTCCTTTGTGTCCCAGGTGGAGGTGGTTCTCAGGCGACTGGCTAGCAAAAAGCCCCCCCCCCCCCCGCCTTCCCCTGCCTCATCTGTCTCCTCAGATCCTGAATCTGATTTGGCCGCCACGGACATGGGTCACTCTGCTGGGTTTTATATATATTTCTCAGATAGTGAGAATGATTCCTCCACTCCTGTAGCAATGCACGAAAAAGCACTGGTGGATGCACTGATTGCGTGAGACCTTAAAAGAGGGAGGACGCAGCTGAAGCTGCAACGGAGGCGTCGGTTCCCTTTTGGCACTCACAAGCCATCCAGAGCGGCAAAAGTGTTTCCTTTCCCCTTCTATTTTGAAAGAATTGTCGCTAAAAAGTTGGAATGACCAAAACGTCCCCTTGTGGTCCCTAAACGATTTGCTATGCGGTACCCCTATGAGGAGTCCCTTCTTAAAAAGTGGACTGTTCCACCGGGGGTGGACCCTCCGGTTTCTAGGTTGAACAAGGCAACCATGATTCCATGATGAGTCTCTGGCCTTTAAGGACCTGGCTGACAGGAAGGCGGAGGCTTTGGCCCACAATATGTACACTGTGGCTGGTTCGAGCGGTATTCACCATTGCCTTGGTGTCGCAAACTGACCGAGTGGGCTAAGCTTTTACGCCGTGACCTGGAGGGGGAGCAGCTTTCCCCTGCCTTTACTGAGCTGGCAGACCAGTTGGTCCAGGGGCTGTAGTTTATCTGTGATGCCTTTTTGAATGCAGCTCCCCTATTTGCTAGGCTCTCTGTTTCGGAAGTGGTCCTTCAGGGTATTTTTTGGCTCAAATGCTGGTCTGCGGACCAGACTTCTAAAAAGGCCTTGACTGATGTTCCTTTTCAAGGTGATCGCCTGTTTTGGAGCTACCCTGGATGACATCATTAAGGGTCTCACAGGGGTGAAGAGTACCTTTCTTCCGCAGGCTAGTAAGGGCAATGATCCCCGTCGTAGACGCGGGCCATCTTTCCTTGCTCAAAATATGTTTTTTGGTCTCTCAGAGGTAACTGACAATGGATCAAAGCCCTTCAAGGACCTCCTCTGGTGGATCCAAGCGAACGTGGTCTGGCAAGTCGAAAACTGGCTTCTCCAGACACGTGGATAAGGCTACTGCAGCACAAAGTTGCACCCTCACCCGTAACGGGGTTTGGGAGACGTCTTCACTTGTTTCCGGACCCCTGGACTTCCTTGGTACAAGACAAGTGGGTCCACAAAGTCATACGGTCCGGCTACAAGATTGGGTTTCGTTATCCTCTGGAAAAAGGTTCTTTCCTTCCAACTTGTGCCTGTCCCCAGACTGTTTCCAGGGTCTTTTTTGGGCGGTGCAAGACCTGTTACTTAAAGGGGTGATTGTCCCGGTTCCAACATCGAAACGTTTTCAGGGATTTTACTCAAACTTGTTTACAGTTCCCAGGAAGGAAGGTAAGGTGCGTCCAATTCGAGACCTCAAGGTGCTGAACTGCTTTGTACGGGTTCAGAAGTTCAGAATGGGGTCCATTCGCACAGTGGTGGCATCCCTGCATCAGGGGGATTTTCTTGCCTCTATCGACATCAAGGTCACCAGCGCTTCCTCCGCTTTGCCATGGGAGAGAAGCATTATCAGTTTGTGGTGTTACCCTTTGGTCTTGCCTCCACTCCTCGGGTCGTCACAAAAGTGTTGGCCCTGGTGGTAGCATTGTTACACCAGCAGGGGATCGCGGTACTGGGCTACTTTGGATGACGACCTTCTGCGAGTGGAGCCTCCCACTGCTCTGGTGGAAAACCTGGAGATCACCATACGAACTCTGAGGGAGTTCGGCTGGATTCTGAATTTTCAGAAGTCTGCTCTTGTTCCGTCCACAAAGGTGGACTATCTGGATCCGACTCTGGACTCAGCCTTAGCCAGAGTGCGCCTTCCCCAGACAAACTCCAGAAACTGCAGGCTGCAATTCGTCTCCTGCTGTCCAGCAGATGGTCATCCCTCTGGACATGCATGCGGGTGCTGGGCCTGATGGTGTCTGCCTTCTGGCCTGTTCTGTTTTCACAGTTCTATACGAGGTCCCTGCAAAGGGAGATTCTGAGCAAATGCGACAAGGATCCGCAGTCTCTGGACAATCAGATCTGGCTGAGCCAGGGAATGAAGGAGTCTTTGATATGGTGGCTTCATTCTCTTGGCGCTTCAGCTGGGCAAATCCCTCCTCCCCTTGTATTGGATAGTGGTCTCCATGGATGCCAGCCTGTCCAGGTGGCGAGGCATCCTCGGCAAAAATTCTGCTCAGGGGGCCTGGACACTGGAAGAATCCAGGCTACTGATCAGACTGTGCCTGGAACATTGGACAGATCATCTTCAGGGATATCCAGTGTGCATTCAATCAGACAGTGCCACGGCCGTGGCTTATAACAATCACCAAGGGAGCACAAGAAGTGTCCTGGTGGCTCTGGAAGTATACAGCATTCTAAGATGAGAATGTTTTGTTCCAGTCCTCTCCGCCGTACACATTCCCGGGGGGTGGAAAACTGGCAGGCAGATTACCTCAGTTGGCAGGGATTGGACTAAGGTGGGCTGTCCCTTCATCTGGAGGTGTTTTATCAGTTGTTTCTCCGGTGGGGCATCTCGGAGGTGGATCTGTTGTCCTCAACAGAAGGGTGCAGAGGTTTGTGACTTTGGTCACGGAATCCTCTGGCAGGCCCCCACAGACATGCTGGTGGCCCCGTGCCCTTTAATGTTCTGGTTCTTTTCCTGGCCTGGATTTCAAGCTTGGTGTTTCTTCTTCCCCCCCCCCCTTTTTTTCGATATTTTTATTTTTACAGCATTTACATGATTGTCATACTCATTCTAATTTCCCCTTTGTGATTTCACACAGGGAGCTACATTTCCTAATGGGCCGTTGGGCTCCTGTGTGTCTAGTTGGTGGTTGTTCTGACTCCGGGAGCTGCGATGTATAAAGAGGGAGGCTCTGCCCCCCTTGCTGTCCCCGCCCCTCCCCTTTCCGGGACGAGCGGGTCCACCATTACATCGGCTTCATGCCGCACCTATGACGCTGTGCTGCAGTGTCCTCACTGACGTCACCGCGCCATGGCGTGCCTCTACATCTGCGGGCGGAGATGGTCCGCCTTCAGCGCTCCTCTCCTCCACGAGGTTGTAGACGTCTCGGCTTCCTGACTCGTCATCACCCGCTACATGACGCTAGGGTCCCAGGCTGGCTGCTAGCTTTTGGGGCAACATGGTAGGTTGGATAGCTTCCTATTTCCCTTTCACCTTTTCATTCCCTCCTGGAATTCATTCTCCCTGGATAGCACCCTTTTCCTTCATTTTTTCACCACTGTCATTCCTTACATTTTTGGCAATCTGCCATGTCACATCACTATCGATTATCCTTTTTCCTTCACCAAGTTACCTGGTGGTTCGGTCACTTCGTTACTTTCCTTGTAATCCACTTTTCTCTTATTCAGTTGGGTGTTCCTCACTGGCACCACATGAGCCCTTCCTATCCAATTTATATATGTGTGTACGTCCATTACTATTGGCAACACCATGCTATACTTTCACTTTTATTTATATTTATATATATATATGACAGATTTGGAAGGTGCATCTTTTCACCTCACATTCATCACCCACCTGCCATGGACCCCCCCTCTCTGGTTGCTATCCCATCGGGACCCTTCAGCTCCCGGGTCAGACATGGTCCGCCGCTTCCACATGGGAGTCCAATCTTTCGATTGAGTTTTTTATTGATCCATGAGTATTTCAATACTCCTTTGAGCCCTCATTATTTTATTGAATCCTTTTTTACTCTATTTTTTCATTTTTTATCCTCTACTCCAACCCATTATTAATTTTTTTGTAGATATATTTTGAATATACTGATCTCTGAAGAAGGGAGATGTTGCTCCCGAAACGCGTCAGAACATTATGCAATATACTGTATCAATATGGAATTTGAATATACTACTCAGGCCATTATGAAAACCAAGCGGTCACACCAATATGTTTGCCTATATGCGATGTAACATTGTTCATGTTGTATACATTTCATATTTTAGCTATTGAGCTATGTCGTTTGCTATTTGAGTACATGTTATTATTTGTTTATATAATGCAATAAAATCATACATTGTTTTACACATTTTATTGTGCATTCTATTGATCTCCAGCCACTAGCACCCACCTCATATAAAGTCCCGTGGGCCAATTTCTCTTTTCCTGTCCCTTCATCTGGAGGTGTTTTATCAGTTGTTTCTCCGGGGGGGCATCTCGGAGGTGGATCTGTTGTCCTCAACAGAAGGGTGCAGAGGTTTGTGACTTTGGTCACGGAATCCTCTGGCAGGCCCCCACAGACATGCTGGTGGCCCGGTGGGGTAAGTATCATCTAATTTATGCCTTCCCTCCTCTCAAGCTTCTGCCAAGACTTCTTCGCAGGATCGAGGCAGAAGGGATTCCGGTCATCTTAGTGGCCCTGGACTGGCCTCCCTGAGCTTGGTACACCGATCTGGTGCGGCTGGTCACCGATGTACCTTGGAAGCTTTCTCTCAGGGAGGATCTGCTGTCCCAAGGGCAAATCTTCCATCCTGCTTTACAGTCGCTGGCTTTGACGGCTTGGCCGTTGAACGCCAGATACTGAAGGACAAGAGGTTTGTCTGAGTCGGTGATTCCAACGCTGTTAAAAGCTAGGAAATCTACTTCTAGGAAGATCTACCATCATCATCATACGTGGAAGACGTACATAACTTGGTGTGAGTCTCTTGGGGTTCATCCTTGCTCTTTTTCAGTGGCTCGGCTCTTGACCTTCCTTCTGTTTAGCAGAAACTGGCATTAAGTACTATCAAGTGGTACTCAGGTGTCGGCCTTTGCAGTCTTCTTTGCCCTTGGCCACACACTCCCTGGTGCATACTTTTCTTCAGGGAGTTCGGCACTTGGCTCCTCCAGTGCGGTCACCGCTGCCACCTTGGGACCTCAATTTGGTACTCTGTCCTCCTGAAGCCTCCTTTTGAGAATCTTCCAGAAATTCCCCTGCTTACGCTGTCCCAGAAGGTGGCCTTTTTGGTGGCCATCGCCTCTGCGCGCAGAGTGTCGGAATAGGTGGCGTTATCCTGTCGTCCACCTTACTTGGTGGTTCACAGGGATAAGGTGGTTCTTTTCCCCTTTCCGTCGTTCCTTCCAAAGGTTGTCTCTGAATTTCATTTGAATGAAGACATTGTGTTGCCTTCCCTGTGTCCCAGGCCAAAACATCTGAGAAAATTGCTTTGCATGCCTCTGATGTGGCCTAGGCGAGCAAGGTGTACTTGGAAGTTACAGAGTTTTTTTGTAAGTCTGACTCACTATTTGTGCTCACGGATGGGCCTCGGAAAGGGTTGTCAGCTTCCTCTGTGACCATTTCCAGATGGATCAGACAGACGGTGATTCAGGCCTATTCCGTCAAGGGTCAGGTTTCTCCTTTCCCTGTCAAGGCGCACTCTACTGGGACGCTCAGTGCCTCCTGGCCCTTCAGTCATCAAGCGTCAGTGACGCAGGTTTGCAAGGAGGCCATCTGGTTGTCAGTGCACACTTTTACAAAGTTCTATAAAGTGGATGTGAAGGCATCTGAGGATGCTTCTTTTGGCCGCAAGGTTTTGCAGGCTGCTGTTTAGAGGACCTGGTCCTCTTTGAGGGTGTATTGTTTTTTTCCAGGTGGGCTCCAGTTGTTTTGGTTTAGCTCCTGTATACCTGGTTGGCTATAGTTTAGCCTTGGGAATTTCTTTTTTCGCTGTTCCCACCCCTCCTGTTTAACACTGCTTTGGGACGTCCCAATGGTTAAGAAGACTAGGAGCTGTGTCTTCGTCAATGAACGAAAGCAAAAATGGGATTTTTGACTTCCCATAAAATCTAGTTCTCTGATGTTCATTGACTGACACAGCACCCACCCCCCTGTGGAGTTTTATTTCTTCTGATACTGCTTGTAACAAAACTGAGTATCCATAGCAGAGAGAGAGAATATACCCCCCTGGGACTACCCATAGGCATAAACAGACTTTTTTTTTTCTGCCTAGTGTCTGACTCCTGTAGGGGGCAGTATAACCCAATGGTTAAGGAGATCAGAAGTTGTGTCCATCAATGAACATCAGAGAAATGGATTTTATTGTAAGTCAAAATTCCATTTGTTTCCCAAATTTTCGGTCTATTTAAATGTTTTAAAAAAAAAACCAATTGGTGATTAAATACCACCAAAAGAAAGCTCTATTTTGTGTGAAAAAAAAAGGATAAAAATGCATTATGGGTACAGTGTAGAATGACCATGCAATTGTCATTTAAAGTGTAACAGTGCTGAAAATTGGCCTAGTAAGGATGGGGGTGAAAGTGCACTGTATTCAAAGTGGTTAAACGTACACTCTAAGCAAACATCACAGTTGTTCTTTTAACAACGGATTACAAACAAGATAGGTTCTGTAGGTTTGTTCTTAAAGCGGAGTTCCAGCCTAACCGCACACTCACCTGTCCCACGGTCCAGCGATGCACCGTCTTCTCCCTCTCTGCTCTGCGGCGCCGGCATCACTGATGTGGGCACCCAGCTGTGACAGTTTGCGGCTTCACAGCCAGGTACGCACTGCGCATGCGTGAGTGGCACTATGCGTCGTGATTGGCCGGCAATCTTCTGGGACCTCTGACATGTCCCAGAAGATTGCAGGGAGGGAGGGAGAGAGGAGAACTTCCGCTCAGGGCGCCGCGGCGCTCCGAGCGGAAGTAGGAGCGGGTACATGTCAAAACTAGGTACCCGCTCCCCCCCCCCCCCCCCACAAAAATGACATGCCAAATGTGGCATGCCGGGGGGTTAGGACTATTTAAAGCGGAAGTTCCACTTTTGGGTGGAACTCCGCTTTAAGCTGAACTTGTATGTAAGTTGGAATAGGTACAAGTGTAACTCCAGCCCTATGGATAGCATAGGGAAGGGTTAACACCCCTGTAACATTTGTTTTGCTGTCTGTGCCCCTCTTCAGAAGATTTCACCTCACTTTCTGTCCCTGTGACAATTGGATTTTGAAAATTTTGGGTTGTTGTGGAAACAAGGATTGGTGATAAATCTTCAGTGGAGACAATTTTTTCCTATGATTACTCTTGCAGGAGTGAATTTCCCTTCCTAGGAGTAAATTTTCCTCTCACTTCCTGTTATCCCCCTCTGTAAGAATGAGTCGTATGTAAGTCCGATATTTGTAACTCGGGGACTGCCTGTACTGAGAGCATAGCCTGCTTGTTGGGTAGTTCCAATTCTCATCTGTCCATTATTACACTTCTAGTCTATGCCCTTTGGTCTGTAATCTGGAGATTCTAGAAAAATGTTGCTTGTGATGCTGGGACACAAGCTTGTGTTTACTGGATAACATAAGCTCACTGAATTCTTTGATTTGTTGCCTGAAATTGCTTTTTAAAGTTCTTCTAAAGGTAAAACATTTTTCCCTGCAAAAATCTTCCAGTATTTGTATCTCCTCACTCCCTAAATACTTACACGATCCAGCACTGTGCCTTTTTGCAGCAGCTCTTTCCTCTCTCCCTTCTCTCACAGGGTAGAGAGGCAGCAGCGGGAATCATTGGTTTCTGCTGTCAATCAAATCCAGTGAGCAGAGAGCAGGGCACGGAGCTGTGTGTCCATGGGCACATACAGCAGGACTTGTGAGCTTGCCCGCACGTGTGCCACCATAGAATCTGGACTTCTATGGTGGCACGTAGAGATGGGCTCTGGTGCTCAGGATCCTAGTCCCAACCTACCTGACCGATCTCACCTGGAAGCCGAAACTGCACAACGCCAATCACAAGCAGTGGATGCAGCTGCGGACTGGGAAATGTCTCACTGCCTGTGATTAGCAGTGTGCAGTGTCTACTTCCTGGCAGGATCGTGCTGGTGGGTTGGGACTACGATCCTGAATGTGCCTGAGCCCATCTCTAGTGGCACACAGAGGAGGAGCCTAGAGCACTGGCAGGGGACCCCATATGAGGATCATTTGGTGCTCTGTGCAATACCATTGCATAGAGCAGGTAAGTGTAAACCTGTTTAATATTCTAATAAAAAGAGAACCATTACAATAGGGCTGCAGGATTCTGGATAAAATGAGAATCACGATTTTTTTATTTGGTCTTTTTTTAATCATGATTCTCTCACGATTCTCGGCATAACATCATCTTTCACATTATACAAAAAAATTGAACCAACTTTACTGTTTAGTTTTTTTTTCATTAAATTCATTAAAGTTCATTTTTGCCCAAAAAAAACTGCATTTAAAAGACCGCTGCGCAAATACAGTGGGACATAAAAGATTGCAACAATCGCCATTTTATTCTCTAGGGTCTCTGGTAAAAAAAAAAAAAAAACATACATAATGTTTGGGGGTTCTAAGTAAATTTCTAGCAAAATGTACTGATTTTAACTTGTAAGCAACAATTGTCAGAAAAAGGCTTAGTCTTTTAAGGCCCTGTCCACACCTGAGCGTATTTCAGCTGGTAAAACGCTCATCTCTGAAGTCTCAAAAAGCCCAACAAGCAAAATCCCATTCATTTCAATGGCCCCTGTTCACATCTGAGCAAAATGCCTAAAGCTCAAAATAGCACATGAGCTTCTTTTTTGGCAGAAGCATTTTTGTTAGATGTCAATGCCTGCCTCCAAGCGCCTGAACAAAGCCAAAAAAAAAAAAAAAGCCTGAAAAAGCCCCAAAAAACGCCTGAAAGCGATACGCTCAGATGTGAATGGAGCCCTAGGCTTCTTTCACACAGCCGCTCCGGATTTCTTCTCCGCTATGATGCTTTTTTTTTTTTTCACGGAGCGGATGACATTTGTCATCCGCTCCGTGTGTCCTCATATCATCCCATCTGTTTGCTGATGATATGCGGACCTAATGTAAGTCTATGGCATTGCGGATGTCAGCGGATGACACCGCTGACATCCGATTTTCCTTCCTTTCCGTTTTTTGAACGGATGAAAAAATAGGGTTCTGTTCCGTTCCAAAAAACGGAACAGAACTAAAAGGAGGCAAATCGGATGTCAGCGGATGGTATTCCGCTGACATCCGCAATGCCATCGACTTACATTATGTCCGCAAATCATCCGCAAAAAAATAGGATGATTTGCGGACACACGGTGCGGCCATGTGAAAGGACCCTGAGAGGTTAAACTGACCTCCTTTACAGATAGAAGTTCATTCCTTTGATCTAAAAGACCAAAATAATATATTGTAAAACATTGTGTTTATAGTTATCTTGCAGCCTTAACAATGTTGAAAAACATTTGCTGAAGGCTCTTTTTTTTTGACAGCTGTGAGTGAGCAGAGAACAGCTCTGCTCTGTATAAATCGAGGAAATTCCATTTTAAGATAGTGGTAGGGGGGTGAATCCAGATCGTGATTTTTTTTTTTTTTTTTTTTTTAAATGATTCGTCGTGCAGCTCTACTTTACAACCCCTTTAACTTGTCTGGCAGTCTTGCCATGTATGATCATTCCCACCTTGATGCATACTGATTAAGTACCGTTAAAATGGTTACATTCCCTTTCTAAAGACTACTAAATTGCAGTAGAACAATCTATTAAAATATCCAGGGATTTACATGTTTTTTTTTGTAATGAATTGTGTGTATTGCAACAGTTCTTAAAAATATAATTTTAATTGACAAAGTATAGATTAGTTAGTGTGACACATTCTGTGTTGCCACAAAGCAGTAAGCCAGATTGTGTTTAAAAATAAGAGTTTGAATCTGATTGGAGGCTGTAGAGCAATGTAGACCATCCCAACCATTTGTCTCCTCTCCAATTGTCTTTGAACATGCAGCTTAGTTGCTGCAGTGAGGACATGCTGTACCGCAGATGTCACACGTTTATGCCCAATTATTTTAACATGCCAATTAAAATAATGTGCTGTACTCTGAGCATTCTGCTCAAGTGTTAGGTTAAACTGCCATCCCAGGAATCCTCTCTCTCCTTTTTTAATGTGCACATTGATGCCATGAGTCTTTCATCTTATCCAATATACACTCAAGAGGATTAACAGATTCCTTTTTGAAATCTGTGTTTGATCGTTCTGCATATAGTTAAAATTCCAACAAGTTTGTCCTTTGAATGCTAGTTGCTCATATATTCAAACAAAATCTTAAAGTATAAATAAAGGCAAAATGTTTTTTCTAGTTTTGGATGGAGTGCAGAGGGATTAGAACACTTGCCAGTTTTTATTGCTGTCTGTGCCCCCTGTTAAGGAGATTTACCCTCTCTATTTATCTTGTCTATCATTATCATTGAAAATCAAATGTTTGGTTGTCCCCAGAAAAGTAATAGAGGGGAATCTTCCAATGGGTACACTAGTTTGGTGGCCTGGGGGTCCCCAAGGAAATCCCTTAGTTTGCAGAGATTTCCTCTCACTTCCTGGCTATAGGGCAGGAAGTCAAGGGAAGTCTCCCCAATGGGACACAGGTGGCAAAAATAATCTGACTGGGGTTATAACACTCCCTTGTTTTAGCCATATTGAAAAAAAAAAGGTTTTGCCCTATAGGTCTACTTTACCTTCATCTTCATGATAATTTTACTCCATTCTTAGGTGTGCATAGTGTTGTGTTTCTAAGGACTGCATATACCTTCAAGTTTGTTTCAGATTTACTTACACCATCCATACCAAAATCTCCTTGTTCTCAGTTTGAGGGCCATTCCATAATGTTTCTAGTGTCTAACCTAAACTGTATTACAGCACATCTATAGTCTTATATCTCCCAACTTCAATCCTACTTGTTAAAGGAGTTGTAAAGTCAGAAGCTTTTTTTTATCCTAAGGGCTCTTTCACACGGTCCGCCTCCGTAGGCGGATCCGTGCTGCTCAGCGGGGATCGATCCGCGATCCCCGCTGAGCCGGCGGATGATAGCTCCGTCTCCGCTTGCAGTGCGGATAGGAGGAGGTGTCACAGCCCCCGCTGCTCTCTATGGGGGATCTGATGAGAGTGGACCGCCTGTCCGCTCTCATCCGATCTGATCCCCAGGACAGATGGAAAATAGGGTTTCCATCCGTCTGGATTTCACGGACAGGATCGGATGTGGATGGCAGCGGGTGTCAGCGAACATGTCACCGCTGACATCCGCTGCTCCATAGGGCTGAATGGGGCATCCGATCAGATCCGCCTAAAAAACTGACAGGCGAATCTGATCGGAATGCCCGTGTGAAAGAGCCCTAATGCATTCTTTGCATAAGACCCCTTTCACACATTTGGTCTGTTCAGTTCATCACTTCAGTCACGTCAAAATGTATCAGTTTTTCATCCGTTTTTTTATCAGTTTTTCATCCATTTTTCGTCAGTTGTTATCCGTTTTTCATCCGTTTTTCATCCGTTTTTCATCCGTTTTTCATCCGTTTTTCATCCGTTTTTCATCCGTTTTTCATCCGTTTTTCATCCGTTTTTCATCCGTTTTTCATCCGTTTTTCATCCGTTGTCATCCGTTGTCATCCGTTTTCATCCGTTGTCATCCGTTGTCATCCGTTTTTCGTCCGATCCGTTTTTTGACGGATGAAAAATAGGGCATTCATCCTTTCAAAAAAACCAACATTGACGGAAGCGGATGATCATCCGTTGTCATCCATTTTTCCATAGAGATGCATTGATGTTCATTCTTCATCCGTCAACGGATGGATGAAAAACGGACAGCATGTGTGAAAGGGGCCTTAAGATAAAAACCTTCTGGGTGTAGCAGCCTCCCCAGCACCCCCTAATACTTACCTGAGCCCCATCTCTGTCTAAGTGATGTCTACAAGTCCCTCAGCCATCAGGGACTCTCCCTCCTGATTGGCTGAGACACAGCCGCTGTGCCATTTGCTCCAGTGGCTGTCAATCAAAGTCAGTTAGCCAATAAGGAGCGAGAAGGGGCGGGGCCGAGCGGCAGCCTCTTTTCTGAATGGACATACGGAGCTGCAGCTTGGCTCAGGTGACCCCATAGCAAGCCGCTGGCTGTGGGGGCACGCGACAGGAGGGAGTGGCTAGGAGCAGCAAGGAGGAGCCTGAGAAGAGGAGGATCCAGGCTGCTCTGTGCAAAACCAACTGCACAGAGGAAATAAGTATAACCCTTTTTTTATTTCTAAAAAAACAAGACTTTAAAATAACTTTAAATTGTCCTTTGCCTGGCTTTCTTGATAATGTTCTGTGAAGGTAATTTTGGGTCAGAAATATATTGTTTGATAGTACCTTTAACACAAATCATTAATTCAGTCGGCAAGACTCTTGAATCTTCAGCTGTCTAAATTTTGTTTCTATAGAGATGATGGTAAAGAAGGCCTAAAATTTTACACAAATCCATCTTACTTCTTTGATTTATGGAAAGAGAAGATGTTGCAGGACACAGAGGACAAACGGAAGGAGAAGCGGAAACAAAAGGTATTTTAAATGTACTAAGTGGAAGCCCATCACACTGTCTTTGTCCTGTTAGGCAGCTATAAGATGAAAGGATAAGTTCCCTTTTTCGAGCATGTTGCCTGTTATACCCATAATTCGGGTGTAAAGTGTAACATGCTCCAGACCTGCCTCCCGCACCCCTGATCCCCCAGCCCCTACTCCTAGAGACAGCGAGTTGGGGTTTATCTCTCATTCTATCTCATTTATCTATCATTCATTCACAGCAATATGTGAATGAGATAACTTAAAAGTATCATCAGCCATTGAGACTGAAGGCTTGCAGTTCTCAATAAACTGCAAGGGCGCTGATGAGCGCTCCCATAGTTCATTCACAAGTCCCACAGCTTTTAAACAGTCAGCCCGTATCAGAGGTCTTGTCTGCGTGATCCTAACATTGCACCCCAGATCCACTGATCAGGGGTGCAATGCTTTCCAGGCTCCTGAAGAAAAAAAATAATATATGCACATATTTTATCCTGCAAAAATATGTGCATTTAATATTTTTTCCAAAAGCTGAACTTATCCTTTAAAAATAGTTTCAAGAGCATTACATGGCACTCACTGCAGTTTACATCTATTTGATTTATTGAGGTAGATGGGAATATGTTTTTTCCCCTAATGAAACACAAATATAACTTTGATAGACCTATAAAGTTAAAAGTTTTTTGCTCCCTGCATTTCTTTGGAAAGCCGCTTGCACAAATATATCTGCTAATCATAAACTGAATGTTGTGTGCCACAGAAATATTTTCTTTTTATAAATATTCTCTTTAAACCAAAATAAAATTAGAAATTCACTGTCTTAAAGAGAAACTTCTTCCAAAATGTGTTTTTTTTGGATACTTAATGTCTCACAAACCTGGTCCACTGCCTGGTGCCAGGGTGAAACCTTCTTTGGTTGCTCGGAGGAACTTTAGACATGCAGAGACATTATACATCTGCACACGGGTCTTCATTTATTTAAACATTATTAAATATTTTCACTGTATAAAATTGGAAGCACAAAACAAAAGAGCTCCTATTTTACACAGCAATGTTTCAAACCATGTCTAGCCATTTGTCAAACTTGAAGCAAACTATCCTGCTAGGGAGTCAGGTAAGTAATAATAGTTTCTTCTGCAACCCCCTGATCTCAACAAGCATTACAGGGGACAGGGTCCACTGCAAGGGCTAGATTTTCTTTTGTGCCTGGAGTTGGGCTTTAAATTGACAAAGGCTTGTGTGCAGATATATAACATCTTTACAAAACTTTGGTAATTAAATAGTTGCTTAGTTAGTCTGGTTAAAAAAGTCCATCCAGTTTAACCAATAAAAGTGGTATGGTAGGGTCTATTAATTTGAAATAATGCGATAATGCGATCAACTTCTTTTGTGGTTCAAAAAGTATTGCTTTTATCTGAGTATGGTATAGAAAGTCAATCCATGCATTTACACAAGTGGAATATAGAATTCAGCAAGAAGGGATAAACTACCATGACTTGGAATAAAAATAGTAAAAATCTGAAAAAAGCCTTCCATAGAGACTATGAGAGCCCATTCACACTAGCGCGACTTATGAGGTGACTTGTGTTGCCCCAGGTCGCTTGACATAACAAAAGCAATGTTAATCACTCAGTGCCGTCTTAATTGGCACTACTGAAGTCGCTCCGACTTCAGAAAAGGGTCCTGTACTACTTTGAGGCGACCTGTGATCCGACTTGTCCCATATACTTCAATGGGAGTCGCCTCCTTATCTTAATTGAAGCGACTTGTGATCCGACTTGTGATCCGACTTTCCATAAAAATGGTATTGAACAAGAAAAAAAGAGCATTTTTCTTATAATTTTTATTAGAACATTAATACGGCTTCTCTCCACCTGGCTTTTTTTCTTGCAGGCATTTTTTGAGGCAGGCATGACTTTTTTTGGATTTAGTGTCTGGGGAGTCTAAAAAGTGTACCTGTGAAGTTTCAGCTCTGTAGCATGTCCAGAACCCCCAAAAAATTATCATTTTTCTTATAACTTTTATTAGAACATTAATACGGCTTCTCTCCACCTGGCTTTTATTCTTGCAGGCATTTATCGGGCATTTTTTGAGGCAGGCATGACTTTTTTTGTATTTAGTGTCTGGGGGGTCTAAAAAGTGTCCCTGTGAAGTTTCAGCTCTGTAGCATGTCCAGAACCCACACTGCTGTATTCATAATTATAAGAAAAATGCTTTTTTTTCTGGTTCTGGACATGCTATAGAGATGAAACTTCACAGGGACACTTTTTTGACACCCCAGACACTAAATCCAAAAAAGTCATGCCTGCCTCCAGAGACGCCAAAAAAATGCCCGATAAATGCCAGCAATAAAAAAATGCAAGGTGTAGAGAAGCCGCCACACTGCTGTATTAATAATTATAAGAAAAAATATATTTCTCTGTCGCTCATTGACAGACGTAGTCCTCGTTGATTAATAACAACTCGGGTTATACTGCCCTCTACAGGAGTAGGACTAGACAGGAAAGAAAACGTTCTGGCCACACCCTAGGGGCAGTCCCAGAGGGTATATCCTCTCACTTCCTGCTACAGCAAATCAGTTTTTTTCTGTCTAGTTAGGAGTAAGGACCTAGATGCCTTGCTAGGATCTTCGGTCCTGGCAGGATTTTTTTCTTAGAAAGATTTTTTAGACAGCTTTTTTCTCCAGTGTTCCTGTGAGATCTTCAAGCAAGAAAGCTGGAACTGGGTGACGGGCTGGATGTTGAGATCCAGTGGTCACCCCAGTTCAGCCTACGAGCGCGTGCAGGCCATAGCTCCGCGCTGGGTCGGCCGCGACATAGTCCCACTGGACGGGGACTGACCCTGCAAGTTAAACGTCTCGCTTAAACGCCAATGACCATGAGTCACGGCGTCCGTATTGGTCGACAGCCCTCCCACCCCGGTGGAGAGGGGTACTGTCAGGAGTTGGCACCCGCCTGGTTCCGGTAGGGTGAGTAGTATGTTCCCCCTTTCCCCCTGACGGGTTTGTGGTGAACGCGGGCCCCTCTCTGAAATGGTAAGGATGGGTCTCCCCTCTATCCTATAACATGTCACAGATTCCCCTATTTGAGTGTGATTTTTGTGAACAAGAAACCAGGAGGCTTGGTTTGGGAGCTGACAATCTAATGTCATTTCAAAACTGTAAAGATGACTGAAGTCAGTGGCAGTACTAGAATATTACTGTGGTAGCATAAGGTATCCTACCTGTCAGAGGTTCACAGGGCGATGTCTATGCATGTATAACTGCAGTCCAGATCGCACGGACCGCATGCGGCCCGCCAGGGTCCGGTACCGCTGGCCAGGCTGATCACCATCCAGGGTGAAGTTTGGGAGGCCGATGCACTCCCGCAGGCCGCTAGGCCGAATACAGCATCCCGCAGGCCGCTGCTAAGCCGCCGCTATCCTAACAGGCCGCCTCCATTGTCTTGCAGAGCACACGAGGCTGCCATATTGGCGTAGCCTCATGTCTCCAGCATGGGGGCGGCCATGTTTGAGGTGACCAAACACCTCGTGGAGCCAGGGGGAGGCGCCGGAAGGCGTGTTAAGGGGCGGAGCCGCCTCCTTTACCCAGGAAATAGGGCCAAAGACTTCCTGTCTGTAACAGGACAGCACTGAGCAAGCTGATGAAAACTTCTGTGCATCAGGGATGAGCCTTGGGGTCTCTCTCTCTCTCTCTCTGTGGGGTCCAAAAAAGGCAGGTAACACTGAGGGGCGCTGTTGCGACTGGGGGATACAAAAAAAAAAAAAAGTTTTTTACTTTGTCATTTTTTGTCGCTGGCAAATGTCTTGTATAATCATTGACCCTGCCGCATAGGTATCCCCACCTGATCCCCTCAAGGTGGCCGCAGGACCCTCCAGTACCCCACTTGTTTTTAATGCATTATCGGCAGTTTTGGAGTCTTTGGTATCCCGGGTGGAGGTGGCCTGTCAGGGACGGGGGTCAAGAAGCGACCCCCGCCTACCCCTATTTTTTATCTGATACTTCAGATACGGATTCGGAGCTGGTCAATGCAGCTGCAGGTCCCTCTTATGGGGCTGTTGTCTCAGGCAATGTCTCCTCAGCAGTGAGGAGAACGTTTCTGCCTCCGCCATAGCACAAGAGTGGTGGATGCACTAGTTGTGTCCGTCCGGGAAACCTTTAGTCTTAAGGTTACACCGGCAGAGGTAGCTGAGACTGAAATTCTTTTTTGGTACTTGTTAGCCTACCAAAAGGGCGAAGGATTTTCCTTTACCCAAATGGGGTCGTTTTGAAACGAACCCCTGTTATTTCCTAACGCATGGAGGGCGGGCGATAAGGCGAAACCCTCCAAAGCCCCTTCAGAGGGTTTTTCAAAGGGCGCTGGTCGGCTAAACAAAAAGTCCGGCTCAGCCAAGCCTGAAGAATACAGCCTGATGCGCCCCTACCCATCTCTGGGGTGGGGGAATGTCTTCACCGGTTTCCGGATCCATGGCTTGCCAGAACCCCGGACTAAGGGGTTCGCGAGGTCATACGGTCAGGATACAGGATCGAGTTTCGATCACTTCCACCGGTACGATTCTTCCCTTCTAACATTGAACGGTTTCAGGGGTTCTATTCGAACCTGTTCACAATGCCCAGGAAAGAGGGCAAGGTGCGTCCAATTCTGGACTTGGGGAAAGATGGAGTCCATCCGAACAGTGGTGGCCTCCCTGCATCAGGGGGAGTTCCTGGCGTCCATAGACATTTAGGATGCCTATCCTTCTATCCCCATCATCGCAGGACATCAGCGTTTTCTTCGCTTTCCCAAAGATCATCCCTGGTTCCCATCAGGAGACTGAACTATCTGGGCCTAATGTTGGATACATCCTGGGCAAGAAAGTTTCTCCTTGCGGAGAAACTCCAGAAGGTTCAGTCAACGATTCGGATGTTGCTGTCCGTCAATTGGCTGGGACTGATGGTGGCCTTCTTAGAGGCAGTACCGTATACCCAGTCTCATACCCGAATTCTCCTGAAGGAGATTTTTTTCTAATGGAATCAGAATTCCGATTTCCTGGACAATCGGATCCGGTTGAGCGAGCGGACCAGGAAGTCTCTGATGCTCATCCAGGTTACCAATAGGGTATCGGAACTGAGAGCGATCAGATTTTGTCTGATTTACTGGACCGAGCAGCTCTAGAGCAGCCCGATTCGGATCCAATCGCACTATGCCACGGTCGTGACTTATGTCAAGAAAGGGGCACTTAGAGTGTCCTGGTAGCCATCGAAACGACTAGCATCTTTCATTGGACGGAACAGTTTGTTCCGGATCTCCCAGCAGTGTTCACTCCGGGGGTGGGAAATCGGCAGGCAGATTATTTCAGCCATCAGATTCTGGATCAAGGGGTATGGCCTCTTCATCCAGAGGTTTTTCACTAGCTGTCCCTTCATTGGGGCACCCCAGATGTGGATCTGTTGGCACCTTGGCTCAACAGGAAGGTGCGGAGGTTTGTAGCTCGCACCCGTGATCCTCTAGCGGACGCAGCAGAAACGCTGATCGCCCCGTGGGAGCAGTATCAGCTACGGCATGCCTTCCATCCTCTCAAGTTACTGCGGGAACTTCTTCGCAGGATAGAGGTGGAGGGAATTCCAGTTATTCTGGAAATTCCGGACTGACCTCGTCGAGTCTGGTACGCCGACTTGGTGAGGCTAGTCGCGGACGCCTCTTGGAGACTTCCTCTCAGGGAGGATTTGCGGTCTCAGGGACCGATCTTCCATCTTGCTTTACAATCACTGGCTTAATGGCCTGGCCATTGAGACCCAGGTACTGAAGGACAAGGGAGTGTCAGCTTCAGTTATTCCTACCTCTAGTTAAAGCAAGGAAAGCGACTTCCAGCACATGGAAGTCTTATATGGCATGGTGTGAATCTTTTGGATTTCCCCCACATACCTATTCGGTGACCCGAATCTTGGTCTGTCTGCAACAAGGGGTTGAGCAGAAACTGTCCTTGAGCACTATCAAGGGTCAGGTTTCAGCGTTAGCAATCTTCTTTCAGAAACCTTTGGCTAATCATTCCTTGGTGCGGAATTTCATCCAGGGGGTGCGACATCTGGCTCCGCCAGTGCGCGCACCCTTACCGCCTGGGATCTTAATTTAGTGTGGTCGGTTCTTCAGAAACTTCTCTTTGAAGATATTAGGGAGATTCCCTTGCTTACATTATCCCAGAAGGTGGCCTTCTTGGTGGCCATTACTTCTGCACGCAGGGTGTCAGAACTGGCCGCATTATCTTGACGTTCCCCATATCTGGTGGTTCATAGGGATAAGGTGGTTCTTCTTCCAGATCCATCCTTCCTTCCTAAGTGGTTTTCAGAGTTTTCATCTGAATAAAAAGATTGTGTTACCTTCCCCGTGTCCTAAGACTAGCCATCCTTGGGAGTTTGCATTAAACTCCTTGGATGGGGTTCAGAAGGATACACTTGACTACTACGAACTTGTTTTCGTAAGACGGACTCACTTTTTTTCAAGGCGATGACTTGATCGTCGGTTCATACCTTTACAACATTTTATAAAGTTGATGTGATGGCAAGGTGTAGAGAAGCCGCCACACTGCTGTATTAATAATTATAAGAAAAAATATATTTCTCTGTCGCTCATTGACAGACGTAGTCCTCGTTGATTAATAACAACTCGGGTTATACTGCCCTCTACAGGAGTAGGACTAGACAGGAAAGAAAACGTTCTGGCCACACCCTAGGGGCAGTCCCAGAGGGTATATCCTCTCACTTCCTGCTACAGCAAATCAGTTTTTTTCTGTCTAGTTAGGAGTAAGGACCTAGATGCCTTGCTAGGATCTTCGGTCCTGGCAGGATTTTTTTCTTAGAAAGATTTTTTAGACAGCTTTTTTCTCCAGTGTTCCTGTGAGATCTTCAAGCAAGAAAGCTGGAACTGGGTGACGGGCTGGATGTTGAGATCCAGTGGTCACCCCAGTTCAGCCTACGAGCGCGTGCAGGCCATAGCTCCGCGCTGGGTCGGCCGCGACATAGTCCCACTGGACGGGGACTGACCCTGCAAGTTAAACGTCTCGCTTAAACGCCAATGACCATGAGTCACGGCGTCCGTATTGGTCGACAGCCCTCCCACCCCGGTGGAGAGGGGTACTGTCAGGAGTTGGCACCCGCCTGGTTCCGGTAGGGTGAGTAGTATGTTCCCCCTTTCCCCCTGACGGGTTTGTGGTGAACGCGGGCCCCTCTCTGAAATGGTAAGGATGGGTCTCCCCTCTATCCTATAACATGTCACAGATCCCCCTATTTGAGTGTGATTTTTGTGAACAAGAAACCAGGAGGCTTGGTTTGGGAGCTGACAATCTAATGTCATTTCAAAACTGTAAAGATGACTGAAGTCAGTGGCAGTACTAGAATATTACTGTGGTAGCATAAGGTATCCTACCTGTCAGAGGTTCACAGGGCGATGTCTATGCATGTATAACTGCAGTCCAGATCGCACAGACCGCATGCGGCCCGCCAGGGTCCGGTACCGCTGGCCAGGCTGATCACCATCCAGGGTGAAGTTTGGGGGGCCGATGCACTCCCGCAGGCCGCTAGGCCGAATACAGCATCCCGCAGGCCGCTGCTAAGCCGCCGCTATCCTAACAGGCCGCCTCCATTGTCTTGCAGAGCACACGAGGCTGCCATATTGGCGTAGCCTCATGTCTCCAGCATGGGGGCGGCCATGTTTGAGGTGACCAAACACCTCGTGGAGCCAGGGGGAGGCGCCGGAAGGCGTGTTAAGGGGCGGAGCCGCCTCCATTACCCAGGAAATAGGGCCAAAGACTTCCTGTCTGTAACAGGACAGCACTGAGCAAGCTGATGAAAACTTCTGTGCATCAGGGATGAGCCTTGGGGTCTCTCTCTCTCTCTCTCTGTGGGGTCCAAAAAAGGCAGGTAACACTGAGGGGCGCTGTTGCGACTGGGGGATACAAAAAAAAAAAAAAGTTTTTTACTTTGTCATTTTTTGTCGCTGGCAAATGTCTTGTATAATCATTGACCCTGCCGCATAGGTATCCCCACCTGATCCCCTCAAGGTGGCCGCAGGACCCTCCAGTACCCCACTTGTTTTTAATGCATTATCGGCAGTTTTGGAGTCTTTGGTATCCCGGGTGGAGGTGGCCTGTCAGGGACGGGGGTCAAGAAGCGACCCCCGCCTACCCCTATTTTTTATCTGATACTTCAGATACGGATTCGGAGCTGGTCAATGCAGCTGCAGGTCCCTCTTATGGGGCTGTTGTCTCAGGCAATGTCTCCTCAGCAGTGAGGAGAACGTTTCTGCCTCCGCCATAGCACAAGAGTGGTGGATGCACTAGTTGTGTCCGTCCGGGAAACCTTTAGTCTTAAGGTTACACCGGCAGAGGTAGCTGAGACTGAAATTCTTTTTTGGTACTTGTTAGCCTACCAAAAGGGCGAAGGATTTTCCTTTACCCAAATGGGGTCGTTTTGAAACGAACCCCTGTTATTTCCTAACGCATGGAGGGCGGGCGATAAGGCGAAACCCTCCAAAGCCCCTTCAGAGGGTTTTTCAAAGGGCGCTGGTCGGCTAAACAAAAAGTCCGGCTCAGCCAAGCCTGAAGAATACAGCCTGATGCGCCCCTACCCATCTCTGGGGTGGGGGAATGTCTTCACCGGTTTCCGGATCCATGGCTTGCCAGAACCCCGGACTAAGGGGTTCGCGAGGTCATACGGTCAGGATACAGGATCGAGTTTCGATCACTTCCACCGGTACGATTCTTCCCTTCTAACATTGAACGGTTTCAGGGGTTCTATTCGAACCTGTTCACAATGCCCAGGAAAGAGGGCAAGGTGCGTCCAATTCTGGACTTGGGGAAAGATGGAGTCCATCCGAACAGTGGTGGCCTCCCTGCATCAGGGGGAGTTCCTGGCGTCCATAGACATTTAGGATGCCTATCCTTCTATCCCCATCATCGCAGGACATCAGCGTTTTCTTCGCTTTCCCAAAGATCATCCCTGGTTCCCATCAGGAGACTGAACTATCTGGGCCTAATGTTGGATACATCCTGGGCAAGAAAGTTTCTCCTTGCGGAGAAACTCCAGAAGGTTCAGTCAACGATTTGGATGTTGCTGTCCGTCAATTGGCTGGGACTGATGGTGGCCTTCTTAGAGGCAGTACCGTATACCCAGTCTCATACCCGAATTCTCCTGAAGGAGATTTTTTTCTAATGGAATCAGAATTCCGATTTCCTGGACAATCGGATCCGGTTGAGCGAGCGGACCAGGAAGTCTCTGATGCTCATCCAGGTTACCAATAGGGTATCGGAACTGAGAGCGATCAGATTTTGTCTGATTTACTGGACCGAGCAGCTCTAGAGCAGCCCGATTCGGATCCAATCGCACTATGCCACGGTCGTGACTTATGTCAAGAAAGGGGCACTTAGAGTGTCCTGGTAGCCATCGAAACGACTAGCATCTTTCATTGGACGGAACAGTTTGTTCCGGATCTCCCAGCAGTGTTCACTCCGGGGGTGGGAAATCGGCAGGCAGATTATTTCAGCCATCAGATTCTGGATCAAGGGGTATGGCCTCTTCATCCAGAGGTTTTTCACTAGCTGTCCCTTCATTGGGGCACCCCAGATGTGGATCTGTTGGCACCTTGGCTCAACAGGAAGGTGCGGAGGTTTGTAGCTCGCACCCGTGATCCTCTAGCGGACGCAGCAGAAACGCTGATCGCCCCGTGGGAGCAGTATCAGCTACGGCATGCCTTCCATCCTCTCAAGTTACTGCGGGAACTTCTTCGCAGGATAGAGGTGGAGGGAATTCCAGTTATTCTGGAAATTCCGGACTGACCTCGTCGAGTCTGGTACGCCGACTTGGTGAGGCTAGTCGCGGACGCCTCTTGGAGACTTCCTCTCAGGGAGGATTTGCGGTCTCAGGGACCGATCTTCCATCTTGCTTTACAATCACTGGCTTAATGGCCTGGCCATTGAGACCCAGGTACTGAAGGACAAGGGAGTGTCAGCTTCAGTTATTCCTACCTCTAGTTAAAGCAAGGAAAGCGACTTCCAGCACATGGAAGTCTTATATGGCATGGTGTGAATCTTTTGGATTTCCCCCACATACCTATTCGGTGACCCGAATCTTGGTCTGTCTGCAACAAGGGGTTGAGCAGAAACTGTCCTTGAGCACTATCAAGGGTCAGGTTTCAGCGTTAGCAATCTTCTTTCAGAAACCTTTGGCTAATCATTCCTTGGTGCGGAATTTCATCCAGGGGGTGCGACATCTGGCTCCGCCAGTGCGCGCACCCTTACCGCCTGGGATCTTAATTTAGTGTGGTCGGTTCTTCAGAAACTTCTCTTTGAAGATATTAGGGAGATTCCCTTGCTTACATTATCCCAGAAGGTGGCCTTCTTGGTGGCCATTACTTCTGCACGCAGGGTGTCAGAACTGGCCGCATTATCTTGACGTTCCCCATATCTGGTGGTTCATAGGGATAAGGTGGTTCTTCTTCCAGATCCATCCTTCCTTCCTAAGTGGTTTTCAGAGTTTTCATCTGAATAAAAAGATTGTGTTACCTTCCCCGTGTCCTAAGACTAGCCATCCTTGGGAGTTTGCATTAAACTCCTTGGATGGGGTTCAGAAGGATACACTTGACTACTACGAACTTGTTTTCGTAAGACGGACTCACTTTTTTTCAAGGCGATGACTTGATCGTCGGTTCATACCTTTACAACATTTTATAAAGTTGATGTGATGGCATCGTCAGATGCCTCTTTTGGCCACAAGGTTCTGCAGGCCGCAATCTGAGGAGACTGTTGGTCTATCTCAAGGGTTTGTTGGGTGTTTCACTTAGGTCTCATCTTTTTGCTCGATGAGTCCTTGATGCTTCTTGTTGGCTCCGGTTGGGCCTTCTGGATTTTGATTTCTGTTATCCCACCCCTCATTTGTGGTACTGCTTTGGGACGTCCCGAGTTGTTATTAATCAACGAGGACTATGTCTGTCAATGAGCGACAGAGAAAAATGGATTTTTGTAAAATCTTACCGTAAAATCCTTTTCTCTTAAGCTCATTGACAGACGTAGTACCCGCCCCTCTGTTTTTGAGTTGGGTTGGGTTAAATTCTCTAAACACTGCTTTGTGACATAATTGATTTGCTGTAGCAGGAAGTGAGAGGATATACCCTCTGGGACTGCCCCTAGGGTGTGGCCAGAACGTTATCTTTCCTGTCTAGTCCTACTCCTGTAGAGGGCAGTATAACCCGAGTTGTTATTAATCAACGAGGACTACGTCTGTCAATGAGCTTAAGAGAAAAGGATTTTACGGTAAGATTTTACAAAAATCCATTTTTTTGGGGGTTCTGGACATGCTACACAGCTGCAACTTCACAGGTACACTTTTTAGACCCCCCCAGACACTAATCCAAAAAAAGTAATGCCTGACTCCAAAAATGCCTGATAAATGCCTGCAAGAAAAACGCCCAGGTGGAGAGAAGCCATATTCATGTGCTCATAAAAATTATAAGAAAAATGCTCTTTTTTTTCTGGTTCTGGACATGCTACAGAGATGAAACTTCACAGGTACACTTTTTAGACCCCCCAGACACTAAAGACATGCCTGCCTCCAAAGACGCCCAAAAAATGCCCGATAAATGCCAGGAAAAAAAAAGGAAAAGGAAATTAGGTCACAACACATCATATTCTGATTGGCCAAATACAAAGTCCTACAAAGTCGTCTCGCGCTGAAGTCGCGTTAGAAGTCGCCCCTTATAAGGCGACTTTAGTGGTCGCGGCAGTGTGAACCGGCTCTCAATGTCAAATAAGAGAAGACAAAAAGCTCAACAGTATTTCATAAAGTAAAAGAACAGCCCTGTATTTTGTAGCATGTTAGAATAAATGTATATATATATATATATATATATATATATATATATATATATATATACACACAGTGCCTTGCGAAAGTATTCGGCCCCCTTGAACTTTTCGACCTTTTGCCACATTTCAGGCTTCAAACATAAAGATATAAAACTGTCATTTTTTTGTGAAGAATCAACAAGTGGGACCCAATCATGAAGTGGAACAAAATTTATTGGATATTTCAAACTTTGTTAACAAATAAAAAACTAAAAAATTGGGCGTGCAAAATTATTCAGCCCCTTTACTTTCAGTGCAGCAAACTCTCTCCAGAAGTTCAGTGAGGATCTCTGAATGATCCAATGTTGACCTAAATGACTAATGATGATAAATAGAATCCACCTGTGTGTAATAAAGTCTCCGTATAAATGCACCTGCACTGTGATAGTCTCAGAGGTCAGTTTAAAGCGCAGAGAGCATCATGAAGAACAAGGAACACACCAGGCAGGTCCGAGATACTGTTGTGGAGAAGTTTAAAGCTGGATTTGGATACAAAAAGATTTCCCAAGCTTTAAACATCCCAAGGAGCACTGTGCAAGCGATAATATTGAAATGGAAGGCGTATCAGACCACTGCAAATCTACGAAGACCTGGCCGTCCCTCTAAACTTTCAGCTCATACAAGGAGAAGACTGATCAGAGATGCAGCCAAGAGGCCCATGATCACTCTGGATGAACTGCAGAGATCTACAGCTGAGGTGGGAGACTCTGTCCATAGGACAATAATCAGTCGTATACTGCACAAATCTGGCCTTTATGGAAGAGTGGCAAGAAGAAAGCCATTTCTTAAAGATATCCATAAAAAGTGTCATTTAAAGTTTGCCACAAGCTACCTGGGAGACACACCAAACATGTGGAAGAAGGTGCTCTGGTCAGATGAAACCAAAATCGAACTTTTTGGCAGCAATGCAAAACGTTATGTTTGGCGTAAAAGCAACACAGCTCATCACCCTGAACACACCATCCCCACTGTCAAACATGGTGGTGGCAGCATCATGGTTTGGGCCTGCTTTTCTTCAGCAGGGACAGGGAAGATGGTTAAAATTGATGGGAAGATGGATGGAGCCAAATACAGGACCATTCTGGAAGAAAACCTGATGGAGTCTGCAAAAGACCTGAGACTGGGACGGAGATTTGTCTTCCAACAAGACAATGATCCAAAACATAAAGCAAAATCTACAATGGAATGGTTCACAAATAAACATATCCAGGTGTTAGAATGGCCAAGTCAAACTCCAGACCTGAATCCAATCGAGAATCTGTGGAAAGAACTGAAAACTGCTATCACAAACGCTCTCCATCCAACCTCACTGAGCTCGAGCTGTTTTGCAAGGAGGAATGGGCAAAAATTTCAGTTTCTCGATGTGCAAAACTGATAGAGACATACCTCAAGCAACTTACAGCTGTAATCGCAGCAAAAGGTGGCGCTACAAAGTATTAACTTAAGGGGGCTGAATAATTTTGCACGCCAATTTTTCAGTTTTTTATTTGTTAAAGTTTGAAATATCCAATAAATTTCGTTCCATGTCATGATTGTGTCCCACTTGTTGTTGATTCTTCACAAAAAATTACAGTTTTATATCTTTGTTTGAAGCCTGAAATGTGTCAAAAGGTTAAAAAGTTCAAGGGGGCTGAATACTTTCACAATGCACTGTATATGCACTGCTCAAAAAAATGAAAGGAACACTTTTTAATCGGGGAATACCATCAAGTCAAATAAACTACTGGGGTATTGATCTGGTCAGTTTAGTAGCAGAGGGGGTTTCAGCTGCTTTGGGGTTAATTAAATTACCAGGGGCACTAGATGGGCAACAATGAGATGACCTCCAAAACAGAATGGTTTTATAGGTAGAGGCCACTGAAATTTTTTTCCCTACTCATCTTTTCTGACTGTTTTTCACTAGTTTTGCATTTGTCACTACTGGTAGCATGAGGGAATACCTGGGCCCTATAGAGGTTTCACAGGCATTCCAACTCCTCCAGAATGGCACATGAATACGTGCCATTGCCAGAAAGTTTGCTGTGTCTCCCACCACAGTCTCAAGAGCATAGAGTAGATTCCAGGAGACAGGCAGTTACTCTAGGAGAGCTAGACAGGGCCAAAAAAGGTCCTTAATCCATCAGCAGGACCGGTATCTGCTCCTTTGTGCAAGGAGGAACAGGGTGAGCACTGCGAGAGCCCTACAGAATGACCTCCAGGAAGCCACTGGTGTGAATGTCTCCAACCAAACAATTAGAAACAGACTTCATGAGGATGGCCTTAGGGCCCAATGTTCTGTCTGTCTATACACTGCTAAAAAAAAAAAACAGATCTCAATGGGGAAAAATCTCATGCTGGTTATCTATACTGATATGGACTGGGTAATGTGTTAGGAACCAAAGGATGCCACATTGTTTGATGGAAATGAAAATTATCAACTTACAGAGGGCTGAATTTAAAGACACCCTGAAAATCAAAGTTAAAAAATGATGTAGCAGGCTACTCTATTTTGCTAAAATTTAATTGCAGCAAATCCAAATGGTACTCCGTAGTTTGTATGGCCCCCAGGTGCTTGAATGCATGCCTGACAACGTAATGCTCCTAATGAGGATGACAGATGTTGTCCTGTCCTGGGGTATTTCCTCCCAAATCAGGACCAGGGCATCACTGAGCTCCTGACCAGACAACCTGGCGGTGTCAGATGGACCAAAACATGTCTTAGAGGTGTTCTATTGGATTTAGGTCAGGCAAGCTTGGGGGCCATTCAATGGTATCAATTCCTTAAACCTCCAGGAACTGGCTGTATACTCTCGCCACATGAGGCAAGGCATTGTCGTGCGCTAGGAGGAACCCAGGACCAACTGCACCAGCGTAGGGTCTGAAATGGGTCCAAGGATTTCATTCCGATAACTAATGGCAGTCAGGGTGCCATTGTCTAGCCTGTAAAGGTCTGTGTGTCCCTCCATGGCTTCCCACACCATCACCTACCCACTACCAAACTGGTCATGTTGAACAATGTTACAGGCGGCATAACATTCTCCACAGCTTCTCCAGACCCTTTCACATCTGTCATATGTGCTCAGGGTGAACCTGCACTCATCTGTGAAAAGCACAGGGCAGTGGCGGACCTGCCAATTCTGCCAATCGAGCTCCGCAGTGCTGGGCAGTGAGCACAGGGCCCACTAGAGGATGTTGGGCCCTCAGGCCACCCTCATGAAGTCTGTTTCTGGTCCTTTGGTCAGAGACATTCACACCAATGGCCTGCTGGGGGTCATTTTGTGGGGCTCTGGCAGTGTCCATCCTGTTCCTCCTTGCACAAAGGAGTAGATACCGGTCCCGCTAATGGGTTAAGGGCCTTCTACGGCCCTGTTCAACTCTCCTAGAGTAACTGCCTGTCTCATGGAATCTCCTCCATGCCCTAGAGACTGTGCTGGGGGACACCGCAAACCTTCTGGCAATGGCACTTATTGTTGTGCCATCTTGGAGGAGTTCGACTGCCTGTGCAACTCCTATAGGGTCCAGGTATTGCCTCAGGCTTCCAGTAGTGATGCTGACTCTAGCCAAATTCAAAAGTAGTGAGAAACAGTTAGAAAAGATGAGTAAGGAAAAAAATGTCGGTGGCCTACAGCTGTAAGACTATTCCTGTTTTGAAGGTTGTCTCGTTGTTGCCCATCTATTCCACCTGCTGTTAATTTCATTAACACCAAAGCAGCTGAAACTGATTAACAACTCCCTCTGCTACGTAGCTGACAAGATCAATATCCCAGGAGTTAAATTGACTTGATGCTATACTCTGATTAAAAAGTGTTCCTTTAATTTTTTTGAGCATTGTGTGTATATATATATATATATATATATATATATATATATATATATAAAACATTTTTTTTTTTAACAAGATATTTTAAGCATAAATACACCAGTTTAAGTGCCAGAATAAAATATATGTACAATATGAAGGCTATTGAAGTGCTTTGGCAACTGGCAACCCCATTAGCTTGGGCCTCTAGCCACGTTGACTCATTTTCTGTTGTGCTGAGGATTGTAGGAAGATTATTTAAAGCTAGTGTTTAGACAGTACAGTGATTGCTGTTTTCTGAATGAGCACATAACTAGATTAAAGGGTGTGTTCATGCTGGTCTGGTATTTCACTTTCACTTTGCTCAAGTCAAAGATATCATTGTTCCTCAACTACTGAACATGCCATTTTAATATTTTGACTGCTCGACTTTTTTTAAAGGTTAACGTTGCCTCATAATCTGGTTAGTCCTTGTGTTTATTTATTTTTTAAGGTTTCTTATTAGCAAAATGTCATGGCTGCTGATTTGCATGTTTATACCTCAATTTTTTTGTAATCTCTTTTGTAGCAAAAGAATATTGATCGTCCGCACGAACCAGAGAAAGTGCCTCGAGCGCCACATGACAGACGCCGTCAGTGGCAGAAGTTGGCTCTGGGTGCTGAGCTGGCTGAAGATGATCTAGACTTTGGAACATTGAAACATGTGGAGATAGTAAATGGACCAGCATCACATTTTGAAACCAGGTTTGCTTGCATTTTATTCTCTTATACATTCCAATCGTAGGATGTGTTAAAGTATAACTAAAAGCAAAACTTTTTTTAGTTTTTGATAGAGTGCAGAGGCATTAGAATGCTTGTCATTGCCCTCTGTGCCCCATTTAACCACTTGCTGACCGCAGTCGGCTGGCTCGACTGTGCGACACGACGTAGCCCTATGTCTGTGGCGCGCGTGGTGCTGGAGGGCAAGTGCGTGCCGCCGCACGCCCATCCCCACTAGACAGCGGGGATGCCGATCCACGGGACCAGGGGACGCAATTGCCGCCGGGCACCCACGATCGATCCCCGCTGAGAGAGCACAACGGTCAGCTGTTGTAAACACAGCTGACCTTTCTTCTCTCTGAAATGATCACAAAGCACCTGTGATCCTTCTATATAGGATCTCAGGTCTCTGTGGTCATTTCACAAGCCCATCCCTCATACAGTTAAAAAAAGGGCCTGGTCATTAAGGGGGCAAATCCTTCTGGTCCAGAACTGGTTAAAGGACATTTGCCCTCTTTATTTGTCCTGTTTACCATCTTTATAAAAAAATGTAAGCAAAGGAACATACCAAATTTTGGGTTGTCCCCAAAAAGTAATAGGGGGAAATCTTTCAATGGGAATACTAGTTCTGGTGACCTGGGAAGCCCAAGGAATTCCCTTAATTTGCAGGGATTTCTTCTCACTTCCTGTTTGGCATTAGAACAGAAAGCAAAGAGAAATCTCTGCAATGGGACATAGATGGCAAAAAAAAAAAAAAAAAAGAAATCTGACAGAGTTTATAACCCTCCCTTGCTCTATTCTAAATTAAAAAAATTGCCTTTAGTTCTACTTTAGGGCTTAGTTTATAGACTTTGGTAGATTCGGAAGAGTTTAAAGACTTAACCGCTTCATGTATCTTTCAGGACTCGTGATGAGATTTCTGATCCCCGATTCCCAAACCTGCTTGTTTACTGCATCCATTTTAAGGGGATCCCACTCCCTCATTGAATCTTTAAAGTATTTGCTTTTGTGGAACATGCAACCAAGGGAGTTGGAATGCCCCAAGATCTAAAGCCCTGCACACACTAGTAGTTTTTTTTTTTAATTCAGCCCAGCAGGGCTAAATGAAAAATACTGACATCTCATGAGGAGCTGATGTACTAACTATCTGGCGTTAGTACAGCGATCTCCCCTGTTGTGCTATTGTGCTCTGGCAGGGGTACGGCCCCCCTGCCAGAACACTCTGGTTGGTGCTCTCAGCCATTGGCGCTGATCGGGAGCCAGTCGGCAGACCTTTTCTTGGTCCTGCCCCTTCGACAGAAGCCGCGAACTGTGTCATCCTGTTAGCTTTTCATTTTCAGTAAGCATTTAGTAAGCATTTGCATATCTGCACAAACCCTTATTGCATAAAGCCCCCTATCGTGTGCATAAATTGTTATAACTGCCTCAATAATTCTCTCTGTAGTTTTTTTAAAGAGTTTTTCAAGTAAAGGTATACCCTATTTTTCTTATTGCGTGTTAGAATAACCTCACGTCCCTCAATTTTGGGACAGGTCACTAAGGAGGTGCGCACTTTCTTCGAGCTCAACTCCTCTTCGGAGGTCTCCCCATCCGCAGTCTGGGAGGGCCATAAGGCAGTGATCAGGGGGGTTCTTATCTCACATGGTTCCCGTTTGAAGCGGCAACGTCAGCAAGAGATCTCCGATCTATTGGAACGGATCCACGATCTGGAAATCAAACATAAACGCACCCTGGCCCCGGAGGATGCACAGTCCCTGGAGGCGCTACGGGGTGCCCTGATGTCTTGTTTGGAACTGCGGGCCCGGGATAAGCTACGTTTCTGGGCTCACCACTTTTACGAACACTGTAAAACAAGTGTGGACGCCTGTTAGCCCGTATGCTGCATAAGCTTACTGAGGTACGTCATGTCCATGCATTGGAGACCCCGGAGGGGAAGTTAGTTAGCTCCCCCCGGATCGCCAAATACTTCCAGCAATTTTATGAATCCTTATACCATCTTCCCTCCTCGGGGGGGAATTGGTTGCTTGATATCCAATCGTATGTGATGGAATCCGGCCTCCCCCGGCTCCCTGATGGGGTCCTGGCGGAGCTGGAGGCTCCTATTTCTGAGGACGAGGTGAGCAGGGTGGTATCGGGCCTGCCCTCGGGCAAAAGTCTGGGCCCGGACGGTTTTACAAATCAATATTATAAGGCCCTGCTCCCTGTCCTTGGTACCCAGATGTGCACCTACTTTTAATGCGATTTCTGCTGTGCAACCCCTTCCCCCAGAGGCACTGATGGCCCACATCGTGGTGTTACCTAAACCGGGTAAGGACCTCCAGCACTGTGCCAGTTATAGGCCTACCTCTCTCCTCAATACTGACACCAAGATTTTGGCCAAAGTTATGGCGCTGCGATTGCAGGACCATGTTGCAGCCTTGATCCACCCTGACCAGGCGGGCTTTATGCCCCTCAGAGAGGCTCGTGACAATACCGTCCGAGCTCTTCACATTCTTCGCTGGCCACAACACGGCCTGGATAGGAGTCCATGTTTGGTCCTCTCCATGGACGCGGAGAAGGCCTTCGACAGGGTTGCCTGGCCCTATTTGTCGGAGGTCCTCCGCTCTTTGGGGCTTGGGGCGCGCATGTTGGGGTGGATCTTGGCTCTATATCATGGCCCGAATGCCAGGGTCAGGGTGAACGGGTTGTTGTCGGACCCCTTTCCCATTTTTAATGGCACCCGACAGGGTTGTCCCTTGTCGCCCCTCCTCTTCACCCTGGCCCTGGGACCCTTGTTGAGGAGAGTGAGGGCTGCCTCTGATATTGCTGGAGTCACGGTGGGTTCTATGGAACACAAGTTATCTGATGACCTGTTTTATGTTTCACGGCCTCAGCTCTCTCTCCCAGTATTGGTGCGTGAGTTGGACTTGTTTGGCAAACTTTCCAACTTCAAGATCAATTATGACCAGTCTGAATTGCTACCCATTCATATACCCCTAGGTATGTCAGAGACACTGCAACGATCTTTCGGCTTTAGATGGCGGCAGGGCTACCTTCCATATTTGGGGGTGAACATTTCCCCTGACTTGAAAATACTGTATGACAAGAATTTTGGTGACTTGCTCGCACGCATCCACCTTGATCTGGAATCTTGAGCATCTCATTCCATTACGTGGTTTGGCCGCATCAACGTTCTTAAAATGACTATTCTCCCTCGGTTGATATACCTGTTCAATACAGTTCCTATGCATCTACCAGTACTTTTTTTCAAATGCCTGCGTCGGGCTTTTCTTTTTGTTCGTTTGGAGAGAGAAGAGCCCTCGCTTGGCCTACTCTATCCTTCGGAGAACGAAAGCGGATGGCGTGGTAGGTCTCCCAGACGTTGCTCTATATTATAAAGCGATGGCCTTGGTTCGCATGTTGAATTGGGCGCACGACACTACGACTAAACCCTGGGTCCCCTTAGAGAAAACGTTAGCGGGACGGAATTTAGCCAGCCGGGGCTCCATGGATTCCGAAGAGTGATCGAGGGCAACTCTTCATATTTGGGATGGCCTTAACGCAACTCCTGATTTTTCCTCTGGCGTGTCCCCCTTAGCTCCCCTGGGAGGATCTCCCTGGTTCTCCCCGGGTGAGGATGTCCCCTTTTTCCGCTCATGGGGTGCGGATAGCAAGAAATACTGTGGCAAGTTTGCAACTACGGGCAGCTTATTGTCCTTGGCGACTTTACGAGACCGCTTCGGGGATTTTCCGATGTCCGACTGGCATTGTAGACAATTGACTGACTTTTTAGCTAAGCTTTCTGCTGCCCCCCCGATCGATTGATCACCTCTCAGTATTGGAGAGGTGGTTCGTGGATCCCCCGGACTCCCGCCATCTACTGTCCCACATGTACAAATTGCTTTTGAGCAGGGTTTCCTGCACGCCCCCTCACTATGTGCAGGAATGGGAGAGAGAGCTGGGGGTGGACTTCTCCCCCCCCCCCCCACAGCTGCTTCAAATCTTTTGCTTGACCCAGGTCTCCTCCATTAGTACCAGAATACAGGAATCTGCCTACAAGTTTGTGGCTCGTTGGTATAGGACCCCTGCCAAGTTGGCCCATATTTTCCCAGGCTCGGATCCCCATTGCTGGAGGGGCTGTGGACAAGTGGGCACATTCCTCCATATATCGTGGGAGTGTCCTCTGCTGCAGCCCTTTTGGGACTCTATACATCACTGGGTAACGAAGTTATCACTTACTCCCCCTGAACGCACTCCACTACAATACTTGTTTCACGACACACACTCGTCTATTAAGCGTTACAAGCGCAGTGTCCTACCATTCCTGCGGAATGCAGCCAAGTGTCTGATACCAAGGCATTGGCGACGGACTACCTGTCCTACGTTGTCCGAATGGAAGAGGGAGGTTAACTTAGTGATGGAGGCGGAGCGACGGGTTCTTACCTCACAGGGTAAGCAGGAACGCTTTAAGGACACTTGGACTGGGTAGATGTATTACTCGGACGAGATCTCAGATGTGTAGTCTGTGGTTTCTCCGTTTAGGGCCTCTGACTGATATTGGGTGGTGTGTCTCCCTGCCAGGATGCCTTCTCCTTAGGGTCCATGTCCTTTCCAGGTCTCCCTCTGTCTGTTCCCTCTCCTTCCCTTCCTCCCATCTGTCTTTCTATCCTTGGCTAGCTCCAGTGGATGCTATCCTTCTTCCCCTCCTTTTTCTTTCTTTCTTTTTTCTACGGAGGCTTTTCTCACTGTTTTCTTCTAATATTCGTTATGGTGTAGATGTCTTAGTATTTAGTTCCCTTGGGTCTCCATTATGTCTGGCCGGCTAGACGATTCCCCTGTGGGGGTTCTGCCGAATAGCTGTGACGGACATAATGTCTTGAGGTTTTTTCCTTTGTTTGGCCAAAATGGCACATTCCCCACATAGACAGAAATGACCCTTTCGTGGATATTCATGTTCATCATTTTACATCCAGGTTGTAATGTAAGCCGATTGTGCCTCTTTTCTGTTTCTACTTTCTGGAACTTTGTTTGGTTTCTACCTTTGCTCTGTGTGTATTTGTACTGTTATAAATTTGCTAAATAAAGATTATTTAAAAAAAAAAAAAAAAAGAATAACCTCACGTTTTGCTACTAGGCCACAAGCTTATGGAGAAACTGCAGATGGAAACTTCTCGCTTGCAGCGCTACCTTACAGTCAGATGAATGATCTTCTAAACAGGGTTCAGGGTGAAGAAAGGGTTTTGGTAAGGCCTCATGAACCACCACCTCCTCCACCAATGCACGCTCCTGGAGATGGAAAAGCCATGCCAGTAATCAGGTGGGTATTTTTAATAAAGTTTTAGTGTGCAAATTAAATAAAATTGTTTTAGCTGTTAATTGCCTTCTCGTAGGACATATTAAACCGTTTTGCACTTTATAACAGACTGTGATATCGCACAACTACCATTTTGGACGTATTTACAGATACACAGTTACCTCACTAGCTGCTCACGGAAGGCCCGTTTAACAAAACCTCTAACTGCATTAGAATCTGCCTGTTTACACGGAGACAAGGTTCCAAGGGCTAACTCAGTGACATATACTTGGTTACAAATAAACCAAATCACCAACCGAAGACAGGTTTAGAGAGAGTTAGTCAAATGCAATAAAAACAGACACATCAGATCAGCAAAAAGAAAAGGTTTACATACTATCCCATAAATGCCCCCGTAGTACTAGAATGCAGGAAACCGTGTACAAATTACTGACAGGTTGGTATGCCACTTGCCACTATTTGTTTCCTCAAACCCCAGATATCTGCTGACAATGTCACTGTGCTTAAGGAACACACCTACATATATGGTGGCAATGTCCACTGTTAAAATTGTTTTGGAATAAGGTACGAGAGCTCATTTACCAAATAATGGAAACTTCTTTAAAACTGGACGTGGCTTGCTGTTTGCTGTATATTTCCTCTTTTTCTCTTATAAAAATACAAAAACTCTGTCAAAACACCTTTTAAATGCAGCCAAGTCAATTATTCCTTTGTTTTGGAAATCCACTCAAGTACCTTCTATCCAGGACAGGTTTTATAAGGTTGATGCAATATATAATATGGAGGAAACGTTCGCACAGTCATGCAACAGGGTAGAACGCTTTCATAAAACGTGGACACCCTGGCTCACCTTTCGATTCTCTAAGGATTTTGAAAGTATAATGTCTGGTGTACCTTGAAGACTACCTATGTACAGTACTTGTGAGTTTTATTAACCTTGTCACTCAGGGACTGCCACCCAGTGAGGTATATGCTATACATTTTAGATATGTTACTCCTTTCTTTTTAAAGTGAAAACATTGTGGGGATCTTCTTTTTTTTTTTCCTTCCACTTCTCCTTTTTCTCTTTTTCTCTTTTTTTCTATGCTGTTATTTATCCTTCTACTTTTTATCCTTTATTTTTTTTCTATATTTACAAGATATCCACTTTGATTAACTTTTCAACCTCCACAATTTTAGGGCTTTTGATCATATTTTAACAATTTAAGAGTTTAATGTTGCTATTTGTCACCTATATAGTTAGCAGTCTAAATGTTAATATTGAAAGATTTTTCTTTCCAAATTAATATACCCGGTGTTTTGATATCTTTTGTAATGTATCTTTTGAACGTATATTATACATGCCCTGTTCTATGAGTTTTGCCCTTGAATACTTGTCTGTTCTCAACAAAATATAGTCAAAGATGATGATATTGTTCCTTTTGTATGACTTTATACTTTTCAATAAACTTGATCTTGAAAGAAAAAAAAAAATTGTGGTTTAGAATTTGACAAGATACTTCTAAAAGGTTTTGCAAGTTGTACATTACAAACTGCAGCCTCGGTTTTTCTTTTCGTTTTGTTTTTTTCAAGAATTGCTACCATCAGTGGCGGCTGGTGCTCAAAATTTTTGGGGGGGCGCAAACAGAAAAATGTAATAGGCATTGCTTTGCGGCAAAAAACGCGGTAAAAAATAGCGTGACTTTGAGGTCACACAAGTGTGAAAGGGGCCTTCAGTAATCAAGGTACAGTGTGCCGCCATCAATGCAGTGTGACCAGTGCCCCCATCAATGTAGAGTGACCACAGCGTGCCCCCATCAATGTAAAGTGACCACAGCGTGCCCCCTTCAATGTAGATTGACCACAGCGTGCCCCCTTCAATGTAGATTGACCACAGCGTGCCCCCTTCAATGTAGAGTGCCCACAGCGTGCCCCCTTCAATGTAGAGTGCCCACAGCATGCCCCCTTCAATGTAGAGTGACCACAGCGTGCCCCCTTCAATGTAGAGTGACCACAGCGTGCCCCCTTCAATGTAGAGTGACCACAGCGTGCCCCCTTCAATGTAGAGTGACCACAGCGTGCCCCCTTCAATGTAGAGTGACCACAGCGTGCCCCCTTCAATGTAGAGTGACCACAGCATTCCCCCTTCAATGTAGAGTGCCCACAGATGAGGGAATAGGCCGGTCCAGGCAGGCAGGGGGTGAGAGAATAGTTAAGTCCAGGTAGGGATTAAAGCAGGTGGTATGTGAGAGAATAGTCCCGTCCAGGCAGGTGGTAGGAGAGAGAATAGTCAGGTCCCGGCATGCGGTAGGTGAGGGAATAGGCTGAGACACTTACCTGGCGACGGCTCGGCTCCCGGCGGCGGCTTCTCCCCTCCTCGCGACTCCGACGTCTGTCCTCTTCTGCTCGGCTCCCAGCGGCGGCTTCTCCCTTCCTCGCGACTCCTCTTCTGTGGCGGCGGGAAGGTGACCGGGCGGTGACGGTGAGTGACTGATGCACGCACCGGCACCGCCCCCAACGAGGTCAGCATGGATGTCCTGAACCATGATTGGTCCAGGCTGGAGTCTGGACCAATCATGATCCAAGACATCACAAAAGGGGGTGGTGTAGCGCAGTGCTCTGCGCTACAGTTACGCCCCAGAAGGCCGTCAATCTGCGCCTCTGCGGGTGGAAAACCCCACCCCCCCATAGGCACCAATGAGGCGGGCGCCAAATGGGGGGTGGTGTAGCGCAGTGCTCTGCGCTACAGATACGCCCCAGAAGGCCGTCAATCGGCGCCTCTGCGGGTGGAAAACACCCCCCATAGGCACCAATGAGGCGGGCGCCCCTTTTTTTTTTTTAATCTTTTTTTTTTTTCTTTTTCTTCTTTTGGGGGGGGGGGGGGGGGGGCGGCGCCCCCTATCGGCCGGCCGCCACTGGTTACCATAATCACTGTATTGTATTTTATTGTATTGTACTGTATTGAAGTGCAGACTTCCATGTCTGGACCAAGGAGATTACATTATATTATTTCCAGAAATGACTTTGATTATTTATTATATTTAGTCCAACAATAGTCTAAATATAATAACCAGGGAGTATATTCCGAAAATAAAATCATGTAATCGCCTCAGTCCAGACTGAGAAACTGTAGTAGTCTACTTTTTAGGTCAGGGCATGTTAGATTGGTTACAAAAAGGGCTTTTAGATTTCTTTTTTAATATAGTAGTAAAAAATATTTGTAATCTAGATGCTTGTAAGGAAATTTTGCACTAATTTGTGTCTCAAACTGTTTTATGAACTGCTTTCTTACCAGTGCTTTGTCTTACTATTTTAGTGCCACACAAGGTTTGACTGAAAACCGGCCACAGTCTCCAGCCATGGGAAGAACGCAAGTGTTTGTGAGCCCGTCTCCACCACCACCACCACCACTTCCTCCTCCTCCTCCACCCCTTCCATCTGCACTTTCCGCATCTTCACTGCGCTCTTCTATATCCTCCACTCCTCCGCCTCCTATTCCTCCACCACCACCACCTCCTGCAACTAGCTTACAGAATACTGCTGTTCCACCACCACCAACTCCTCTTCAAATAGCACCTGGAGTACTTCACCCAGCACCACCTCCTGTAGCCCCTCCTCTTGTACAGCCTTCCCCTCCATTATCACGTTCTGCTCAACCAGGTGAAGCTGTGCCAGTACATCCACTTCCACAAACTGAAGCACAGGGGCTTCCACCGCCACCTCCTCCACCACCTTTACCTCCTCCTGGAATGCGTCCCTCCTCCCCTGTTGCAGTCCCACCACTCTCTCACCCCCCTGCAGGTTTACATCCTCTCGCATCTATTGTACCTGGCTCTCATGCTCCTTTGCTTCCCCCATCCCCACCATCACAAGTTGCTCCTGAGCCCAAGCGACATCCATCTACTCTGCCAGTTATCAGTGACGCAAGAAGTGTTCTACTGGAAGCAATACGAAAAGGTTAGAATTATGTTTGCATGACGATAACTTTGCTACTCATGGTTTGTTAGTATATTTTTAAATGGAGAAGCTTGGGTGTTTTTTTTACAATGTTATATTGGGTAATGGTCTTCAGCCAACAGACTGTATGCACTGCTGGTTCTCAGACCAATTGGTGTTATCGGTCATTCAGACTTTAACCTTTTGAGGACCCTCGATGTGCTACGGACACCCAAAAATCCACTATAGATTGGGTGTACATAGCATGACTCTCCCCCTCCCTCTGCTGCTGCCCCCTCTGCCGCTTTTTCTGGCAGTTACTTGTTGTTTGTTGCAGCAGGGTATTAGAGGAGTTGAAGTCTCTGCTGTGAAAAACAGAGCTTCTGAACGGTGTTAGTAAACATTGTACATGAGCATTATTCAGAAACACAATGTAATTTTGTTTCTATCATTCTTTTTACTCTGTTCCATACATCTGCCGATCAGAGGAGTGAGCTTTGATCTGTATATGATGGTGGTTAAAGCAACCCTGCCAGTAAAAAAAATAAAGGCAAACCATTTTTTTCCCCCATTTTTGATCGTGTGGGATTGGGGGGGGGGGGGCGCTATCTGGCTATAACCCCTATCAGGTTTTTTTTTTTTTTTTTTTCCATATGTCCCATTGGGGAGATTTCTCTTCATTTTCTGTCCCACAGCCAAAACAGGTAGTGAAGGAATCCCTGGTTATCACCAGGGTCACTAGAACTAGCGTCCCAATTAGAAGATTTCCCTGCTACTACTGTTCCGGTGACCACAACAAAAATTTCTTTTACTTTAAATTTAAATGATAATTAACTCCTAACAGGTGTTCTAATTCCTCTCCACCCTATCCAATACTGAAAAAAGGTTTGCCTTTAGCTATACTGTAAGTAACATGTCTTCCCTTCGTTAACTCAAATTTACCCTAATTCGTTTCCTCTTCCCCATAGCTTTTATTTTTCTGCTAAAATTTTAAATATTAAATTTTTTTATTGTTGCTTTAAAAAATATTTCTCTGTCGCTCATTGACAGACGTAGTCCTCGTTGATTCAACACAACTCGGGTTATGCTGCCCTCTACAGGAGTAGGACTAGACAGGAAAGAAAACATTCTGGCCACACCTTAGGGGCAGTCCCAGAGGGTATATCCTCTCTCTCTCTGCTACAGCAAATCAGTTTTTTTCTGTCTAGTTAGGAGTAAGGACCTAGATGCCTTGCTAGGATCTTCGGTCCTGGCAGGATTTTTTTCTTAGATTTTTTAGACAGCTTTTTTCTCCAGTGTTCCTGTGAGATCTTCAAGCAAGAAAGCTGGAACTGGGCGACGGGCTGGATGTTGAGATCCAGTGGTCACCCCAGTTCAGCCTACGAGCGCGTGCAGGCCATAGCTCCGCGCTGGGTCGGCCGCGACATAGTCCCACTGGACGGGGACTGACCCTGCGAGTTGAACGTCTCGCTTAAACGCCAATGACCATGAGTCACAGCGTCCGTATTGGTCGACAGCCCTCCCACCCCGGTGGAGAGGGGTACTGTCAGGAGTTGGCGCCCGCCTGGTTCCGGTAGGGTGAGTAGTATGTTCCCCCTTTCCCCCCTGACGGGTCTTGTGGTGAACGCGGGCCCCTCTCTGTAATGGTAAGGATGGGTCTCCCCTCTATCCTATAACATGTCACAGATCCCCCTATTGGAGTGTGATTTTTGTGAACAATAAACCAGGAGGCTTGGTTTGGGAGCTGACAATCTAATTGCAAAAATGTTTAAATGATTGTAGTCAGTGGCAGTATTAGAACATTACTGTGATAGTATAAGGTATCCTACCTGTCAGAAACCACAGGGCGATGTCTATACATGTATACTGCATTCCAGATCATATTCCTCCAGCTAAGCAGATGCCTCCCGACGGCCACGGACCGCATACGGCCCGCCAGGGTCCGGTACCGCCGGCCACGCTGATCACCATGAGGGTGAAGGTTTGTGAGGCCGAGATACTCCCGCAAACATGCCGTTATTCTGTACAGGCCGCCGCCATTGTCTGGTACATCGCACGAGGCCGCCATTTTGGCGCAGCCTCGTGTCTCCAGCATGGGGGCGGCCATGTTTGAAGTGGCCCAAACACCTCGTGGAGCTAGGGGAGGCGCCGGAAGGCGTACAGAGGGGCGGAGCCGCCTCCTTTTTTCCCGGGGAAGCCAGCCAAAAGACTTCCTGTCTGTTCTAGACAGCGCTGAGACAAGTTGCATTTGAAACTCTGAGCATCAAGTGGTGAGCCTTGGGGTCTATCTCTCTCTCTCGCTCTGTAGGGGTCCCTAAGCAGGTAACACTGAGGGGCTTTGTGGCGCTGGGGGTCTGAAAAGAGTATGGATGCATTTACAGCAGTTTTGGAGTCTTTGGTGGCTCGGGTGGAGACGGCCTGTCAGGAACGGGGGTCAAGAAAGCGACCCCCGCCTACCCCTATATCATCTGATACATCAGCTTCAGATTCTGAGATGGTCATTACAGCTGCAGGTCCCTCTGCAGGGGCTGTTGTCTCAGGTAAAGTTCCCTCAGACAGTGAGGAGGACGTTCATGCTTCCGCCATAATTCAGGAAGAAGCATTGGTGGACGCACTAGTTGTGGCGGTTCGGGAAACCTTAAGACTTGAGGTTTTACCGGCAGAGGCAACTGAAATAGAGATTCCCTTTGGTACTAGCAAACCCACCAAGACGGTGAAGGTTTTTCCTTTACCCAAGTGCTTTGGTAATAAGATTAAAGAGGAATGGGAGCATTCTAAGCGTACCTTTACTATTTCCAAGCGCATTGCTAGACGCTATCCGTTTGAGGAATCCCTCATTAAGAAATGGACGGTACCACCAGTGGTGGATCCACCTATTTCCAGACTGAATAAAGCCACGGTTATTCCGGTGGAGGACGCTTCGTCCTTTAAGGATTCGGTGGATCGGAAGGTAGAAGCGGAGTCCCGCACTATCTTTTCCCTGATAGGGTCAGCCTTTAGACCAGTAATTGTCATTGGTCTAGTTTCTCAGACATTAACGGAATGGGCGAGATTGGTGCGCCAGGACCTGAAGGGGAAAGATATCCCCCAGGCAACATCTGATTTGATGGAACAGATTATACAAGGATTACAGTTTGTCTGTGACGCAGCCTTGGATGCTACCCCCCTATTAGGGCATGCATCTATGTCAGCGGTAATCCTCAGACGTGTGCTGTGGTTAAAATACTGGTCAGCGGACCTAGGTTCCAAAAAGACCTTGGCGAATCTCCCCTTTCAGGGGAATCGCCTATTTGGGGCCACCCTAAATGAGATCATTAAGGATGCCACTGGGGGCAAAAGCACTTTTTTGCCACAGGCTGCTAAAGCTAAAGGACCTCGTAACAAGCGGGGACCTTTCTTTACCACCCATAAAGGGTTCGTTCGCTCTGCTGGAGCAAGCGGGAAGGGCAAAACTCCTCTAGGAGGGTTCAAGAAGGGCTGGTCGGACAAACAAAAGACCGACTCCAAACCTGAAGCAAAGGATTACACAGCCTGAAGGTACGCCCCCACCCGGCTGGAGGGTGGGGGGACGTCTTCACCGGTATTCAGAGCATTAGATCGAGCATCGTCCACTGCTACCGGTGCGATTCTTCCCTTCCAGCATTTAAGTACTACAGGGAGCGGTAGTTACCGTTCCCTGAACAGATCATTTTCTTTACCTTTTCCAAAGATTAGCCTCAGTTCCCCACAAGAATCGGATCCGGTTGAACAGACAGACCAAGGAGCCTCTAGCCGGGTGACTTCGGTCCCTAATGTTCAACCAGGAGAAATCACCACTCCTGATAGGAATCAGGTGTCTGATAAATGTGTGGGAACAGAGAACGATCAGACTTTGTTGGATTGCCGGGGCCAGATAGCTCTAGGGCAGCCTGGTTCGGATCCAGTCAGCTCCAGTTGTCCTGGAAATTCTAGGCTGGCCTCGTCAAGCCGGTCTGGCCGACTTGGACATGCTGGTCGCGAACGCTCCTTGGGAACTTCTTCTCAGGGAGTGTCTGCGGTCTCAAGGACAGATCTTCCATTGTGCTTTACAGTCGCTGGGTTTAATGGCCTGGCCATTGAGACCCAGGTACTGAAGGACAGAGGGTTGTCAGCTTTAGTTATTCCTACGCTAATTAAGTCAAGGAAAGCGACTTCCAGCAAGGTCTATTATCGCACATGGAAGACGTATATCCCGTGGTGCGAATCTTTAGGATTTCCTCCACGTACCTATTCGGTGACCCGAATATTGGCCTTTCTGCAAAAGGGGGTTGAGCAGAAACTAGCCTTGAGCACCATCAAGGGTCAGGTTTCAGCATTAGCAATCTTCTTTCAGAAGCCTTTGGCTACTAAGTCCTTGGTGCGGAATTTCATCCAGGGGGTGCGGCACCTGGCTCCACCAGTCCGCGCGCCCTTACCGCCCTGGGATCTTAATTTGGTTTTGTCGGTTCTGCAGAAACCTCCCTTTGAAAACATCAGGGAGATTCCCTTGCTTACTTTATCCCAGAAGGTGGCCTTCTTGGTGGCTATCACTTCTGCACGCAGGGTGTCAGAACTGGCTGCATTGTCATGCCAGTCCCCATATTTAGTGATTCATAGGGATAAGGTACTTCTTCATCCTAAGCCATCCTTTCTTCCAAAGGTGGTTTCATACTTTCATCTGAATGAAGATATTGTATTACCTTCCTTGTGTCCTCAGCCCAGTCATCATCGGGAACATGCGTTGCATTCCTTGGATGTGGTTCGGGCAATCAGGGTATACCTGAAGGCTACGGAATCGTTCCGTAAGACGGATTCACTTTTTGTGATCACGGATGGCCCCAGAAAGGGGTTGCCTGCATCTGCCGCGACTATCTCCAAATGGATTAGACAGACGGTGGTACAGGCTTATTCTATTAAGGGTCGGAATCCTCCGTTCCCTGTTAAGGTGCGCTCCACTCGAGCGCTCAGTACTTCCTGGGCCTTCCGCCATCAGGCGTCGGTGGTCCAGGTATGTAAGGCAGCCACCTGGTCGTCGGTACATACCTTTACAAAATTTTATAAGATTGATGTGATGGCATCGGCAGATGCCTCATTTGGCCGCAAGGTTTTGCAGGCCGCAATTTGAGGAGACCGGTGGTCTACCTCGAGGGTTTTTTTCTGTTGGAATTTTCTGTTGAGTCTCATCTTTGATTGATGAGCATTGAAAACTTCTAGTTGGCACCGGTTGGGCCTTCTAGATCGGATTTGATTTCCATTTTCCCACCCCTCATTTGTGGTACTGCTTTGGGACGTCCCGAGTTGTGTTGAATCAACGAGGACTACGTCTGTCAATGAGCGACAGAGAAAAATTGATTTTTGTAAAATCTTACCGTAAAATCCTTTTCTCTTAAGCTCATTGACAGACGTAGTACCCGCCCCTCTGTTTTGAGTTGGGTTGGGTTAAATTCTCTAAACACTGCTTTGTGACATAACTGATTTGCTGTAGCAGAGAGAGAGAGGATATACCCTCTGGGACTGCCCCTAAGGTGTGGCCAGAATGTTTTCTTTCCTGTCTAGTCCTACTCCTGTAGAGGGCAGCATAACCCGAGTTGTGTTGAATCAACGAGGACTACGTCTGTCAATGAGCTTAAGAGAAAAGGATTTTACGGTAAGATTTTACAAAAATCCATTTTTAAAGCTGAAAAGAAAAAAAAAATGTTTTCACTTTTCAATGCTTTGTATCAAAAATATAATTTTTGTGTCATGAGTGGTACAATGGTGGAATAAAATGTATACTTTTTATCTACAGTACTACTAGTTGTTTTAAATATAACATTGTTCAAAGTAGAACAAAAGCAATATTTTGTTATGCCTTTTTTACAGCTTACATAGAAAACAAAATACTTTTGCAAGAGAGTATTGACAGAACCAGTGTCCCAGCTATAAGATGTTGGAGTTTTATT